>NW_023270377.1:101145165-101170622 GCF_011800145.1 Mirounga leonina
TTCTTTCTTTCTTTCTTTCTTTCTTTCTTTCTTTCTTTCTTTCTTTCCTTTCTTTCTTCCTTCCTTCCTTCCTTCCTTCCTTCCTTTCTTTTTAGAGATTTTATTTATTTATTTGAGAAAGAGAGAGAGAGAATGCACGAACAGGGGGAGGGGCAGAGGGAGAAGCAAGCTCCCCGCTGAGCAGGGACTTGATCCCAGGACTCTGGGATCATGACCTGAGCCAAAGGCAGACGATTAACCTACTGATCAGCTGGAATGCTTCGAAAAAGAGAAAGTCACCTCCATCACTATTTGGTTACTCTGAGGTTCAGTTAGGATAGGAAAAGCAGAACAAACACTTCTTTTCTTCCTCCGCCCCCCACCGGCATTTTCCATGTATCAACGTAACAATAGCATCCTTTAAGGCAACCCCCTATGCAACAGAAATAAAATGCCAGCCACAAATGTAATTTAAAATTTTCTAGCCGCCCCATGAAAAAAGGAAAAAGAAACAAATAAGATTAATTTTAATAACATATTTTATATAACCCAATATTTTCAAAGTATTACATTTCAACATGTAATCAACATAAAAAAATTCATGAGACACTTTACATCATTTTTTTGGTAGACTGTCTTTGAAATCCAGTGTGTATTTTATTCTCTATTTAATTTTCATCTTTTTTTTTAAGATTTTATTTATTTATTCATGAGAGACAGAGAGAGAGAGAGAGAGACAGCGGCGGAGGGAGAAGCAGGCTCCCCACGGAGCAGGGAGCCTGATGTGGGACTCGATCCCAGGACCCTGGGATCATGACCTGAGCCGAAGGCAGATGCTCAACCAACTGAGCCACCCAGGCGTCCCTGTTTAATTTTCATCTTAAACACTACTTGGCCTGCAATCAGATTTCCCAAATTTACAGTGGAAAATGTTGATTCACATACCCAAGTTGGCCCAAACACACTTAAAAGCTTTTCAATAGCCGAATTAAATATCAGATTTCAAACTTAAAATTTCATAAATCTTAAACTTTTATCCCTCAGTTGGACTAGCCACATTTGAAGTGCTCAGTACCCCTGGATGGCTAGTGGTTACTGTAATAGACAACACAGGTTCAAGGAAACCAATGAGGTAGGTTTTCTTTCAAGTATATTTATATATGCATGGATTTAAGCATATTGATGTGTTTTAACCCATTGCCGTTATTATTCTTACTGAAATTCACATGTTGCCTATTTGGCCAGGAAGCTTCTTTATTTGGGTCGAGTCCTTTGACACAACTCTAGGTGGCTTTCACAGCAGCCTTGCTGTCTATAGGTATGATATGTTTCCTCTTATTATGGTTCCTCCCAGACATTTTCTTCCCAAGAGCTGGAATCAACCACTCTCCAAACGGCTCTAGTTCTTTATGGTGGGAAATGAGATTTAGAAATCAAGTCTAGTCCCTCGGGCTGCTCATTGCTATTGGATTGGTCATTGTTTTTAGGACTTTCCAATGGGCATAGCTAGAAAACGTGATTTAAAAAAAAAGCAATAATTTACATTTTAAAACAAATTTTCATATGAATTCATAATTCATAATATGAATTCATACTATTTCCAACTCAAATTCAGAACCATAGATTTTACTTAACCTTATTAATATTATAGTTGTATTGGGGCACCTGGCTGGCTCAGTCGGAAAAGCGAGTGACTCTTGATCTTGGGGTTGTGAGTTTGAGCCCCACATTGGGTGTAAAGATTACTTAAATACATTTTAAAAAATTTAGTATTACACTTAATCTCCTTTCTCCCATGCTGAAAAATTTCAGTTGTCAACGCCAACATAATTACTCAATGACATTATTTCTTGCTATATAAACAGTATCTCAAAGCAATATCAGCACTCCCCCCGTATAATTACTGAAAACAATGTGGTTTTTTTTCTCCCCCTAGTTCTTTTTGTCCTAAAGGTCTATCCCTCCTTGGTTGTGCAAATTATTGTTTTCAGGTCATATGGAATATTCTGTCTCTTTGTAGCTACTAACTGGACACACATTTACCTTCATTTGTTTCATTTTACTTTCAGTTATGGGGACTACTTTTTAAAGGGGAATTTTGTCCTATAATAATGTAATAAATTTCATGGCTCCAGTGTCAAGTCTAAAATCCAAGGTGTTTAAAAGAAGTCTAGCTTTCATCCCTGTCCCCTCCATCTTGCTCCCTCCTTCTCCTGCTAGGTAATTTTAAAACATTTTTATGGTTTGTCTACTTAAAAATATAAACAAATCTTATATACGTGTCTGTGTACACATGCTGTCTTGCTCTTTTCAAGATCAACAGTGGTGTACCATGTACATTTTGCCTCACATAATTTCTTTCACTTAAGGATGTATATAATAGCTTAAGAAATACGCCTCCTCCTTCTTACAGCTTCTTCTCTCTTTTTTAAGATTTTATTTATTTATTTGAGAGCGAGCAGGAGTGGGGGGTGGGTAGGGGCAGAGGGAGAAGCAGACTCTCTGCTGAGCAGGGAGTGAGATGCGGGGCTCAATCCCAGGACCCCAGGATCATGACCTGAGCTGAAGGCAGCTGCTGAACCCTCTGAGCCACCCAGGCGCCCCCTTTCTTATAGCTTCTTATAGCTAATATTCCATTAGGAGGATGTACTTTAGTTCATTCAATCTGATCTGACATGAAGATATTTGGGTTATTGCCAGTTTTTTTGATATTATAAATAGCGCTGCCATTCTTAGTCTTCTGCATATGCCTTTTTGTATTGTGTCTGGGATAGATACGTGGCAGTGAGATGCGCAGGTCAAAGGGGTAAATGTACGTGTGATTTTGCTAGATATTCCACATTTCCCTCCTTAGAGGCTGTCCATTTTGCATTCCCACCAGCAATCTATGAGAGAGTGCCTGGTTTCCCTGGAGCCAGAATATGTTGTCCAGATTTGGGGTTTTGTTAGTCTGTTAGGTGAAAATTGGTATCTTTGTCTCGTGTTAATTTCTAGTTATCCCGCTACAACTTACTAAAAAGTCCATCTCTCACCCCCTCGTTCATGGTGCCACATTAGTCAAAATTGAAATTTCCATACCCAACAAGGTCTATTTCTGGATTTTGTATTCCATTCCACTGGTCCATCTTTTTAGTCATTCATCAATACCAAATTATTTCAGATATAGAGGCTTTAGGTTTAAATATCTGACAGAGCTGCCTACTCCCCCCGCTCCCTCCAATTGCTTTTCCTTTTCAGAGTTTTTCCTAGCCCTTCTCAGTTCTTTCTCCATCTAAATGAACTTTAAAATTGTTCATTTATCTAGCCCTGTTTTCCCTCCACCCCAAGAAAACACCATATTTTTATTTGAATTGCAACAATTTATACATTAACTTAGGAAGAATGAACTCCTTTATGTGTTGAATCATCCTAACCAAGAACACATATCTTTCTATATTTTCACATCTAATTATATTAATTCTGGTTGTGTTTTGTTTTTTCTCACACAAGTTTTGGGCATTTCTTTTAATATTTAAACCTAGACAGATTGTACTTTTTTCTTTGCTATCATAATTGGGGTCATCTGTTCCATCTTATTTTCCAACTGCTTTTGCTTATTTATATGAAAATCTTTGACTTGTATGTTAATTTGGTGGGGGGGCGGGGAGAGGCTTGCTGTCCAATACACCCTCGTGGGCTATCCTCAGCTACTGGACAAGTCCAGCCTTTGTGAAGCACTTTCCTGCTTCTGCTATGCTGACGCCTTCCACCACACAGCCTGACAGGGGACAGTCCCCATGCTCTCTCTTCCCACCTCCAATTTATTCAAAGGCTGTGGGAACTTGCATCTCCCAGATGACTTCTGGCAAAATGAGGCTCACCAAGTAAACCAGGTACAAAACATACTTCTGACACTGAGCCTTTACAAAGACAAGGTGAGGGGCGCCTGGCTGGTTCGGTCAGTAGAACATGGGACTCTTCATCTCGGGGTTGTAAGTTTGAGGTCCACGTTGGGTGTAGAGATTACTTAAAAATAAAACCTTTAAAAAACAAAAGAAGAAAGACAAGTTGAAACGTTAATAAAATAATGGATAATAGGAGGTGTTGAAGGAGAGAAATGATCTATACACAAGTTTAAATGTTCCTTTAATGAAGTCCACAAGGGGCTCCCACATTATCTTCTTTCTGAGGCAGACCCTGAATGGAATGGAGAGAGCCCAAAGAAGAGAATATAGTAGAAGCTGGTCATCTCCCACAGTCTCTCCACTCTTTCCCGGTGACTCCGAGAGGCGACTCGAGTTAAGCTAACTATGATACATTGCAGGCATGGAGAGCCTATCCTTGAGATCACTGTGTAAGTCAGTCTGGTATTGTATAATAATTTCATCATATTTTAATTATGTGTCTTTGAGAATTTAAAAAAATTGTCTTGAGGGGTGCCTGGGTGGCTTAGTTGGTTAAGCGTCCGACTCTTGATTTTGGCTCGGGTCTTGATTGCAGGGTTGTGAGTTCAAGTCTGCATTGGCCCCATGTTGGGCATGGAGTCTACTTAAAAAAAAAAAAAGGAGGAAGAAAAAATGGTCTTGAAATAATGGCTTTCATTATTATGTGCTTAGTGATGACTATTGATATTTCTTAGAGTTACTAGCCGCTGGGAGACAATGCTATCTTTTTCAGTTTGGTTAAGAAACCCACAACGTATCTTGAGAAAAGTTCTTGAGAGGGCTGGCCCTGAGGGAAAAAAACATCCTGACAAACATCCATTGGATCTCTAAGCCCTGCTGATTTTGCTTCCTTCTCTCTCCTTCTCAGGATGGACTCACCCTCCTTCCTTTTCTGATCTACCCTGCACATGGCAACCTCCTCTATAACCCTCACTACTCTGAGCTGACACAGGGGCCTGGGGGGGGGGGAACCACCCAGGAAGGGACTAGCTGGTGGAAGGTGAGGACTATATCTCATTCATCTCCTTTATCTCTAAAGTGCATGGTAATAGTAGGAGCTCAACAAGGAGGGATGAATGAATGTATGAATGAATGAGTGTATGTATATATGAATGAATGAAAGCATGGATGAATCCATTAACCGAAGAGTTTTGGTCCTTCTGCACTTGAATCTCTCCCAGCCGGGCCCTCTAGGGCAGCTCTGAAAGAGAAAAGGGTTTCACTGGTTGCTTCTGTGGGGAGGGGTTCCTAACATCTCCCAACCTTGCACAAAGCCTCTGTGTGTGTCTCTATATAGTCTTCCCCACAATATTGTCCGGGAGAGGGCTGAAGATTTGCACTGAAAATCAGATATATGTGTTCATCTTTGTCCTGCCTGGCACCCACCCCCCCTCTGTGCACCTGTCCTCCAATAGTTCCACAGGTGCCATCCTGATGTTTCCCACTCCTAGATGAGCTTATTCTGTGGAAAAGATCTACTAAATTCATTCAGTGGTAACGAGTGTCCTATAGAAACATTCTGTTTTGGGTCTCCCAAGTGTATTTGCATTGTAATAAAAGACACAGCCTTAAGTTTTAGGAGTGACTCCGGACTTCACAGTGTAACTGATCCCAGAGCCTGTGGGAGGTATACTGGGATGGAGGGACAGGGGGACTGAGGGCCATCTCAGGACTCCTGAAAGAATAACACATCATCAATCCGCTTTGGGGACTGGCACTTACTGCTGTCCTCCTTAGCCACTAACCGCTGTTTGTTCCACTGTCCTGCTCCTCTCCGCCATAGCTCCACCGCTCACATCTCACTTAGTACGACATTTTGTGTCCTTCCTTTTTTTTTTTTAAGATGTTATTTTATTTTTAAGTAATCTCTCCACCCAACGTGGGGATCGAACTTACAACCCTGAGATCAAGAGTCACCTGCTCCAAGGACTGAGCCAGCCAGGCACCCATCTTTGTGTTCTTCTTTTTTTTTTTCAAGATTTTATTTATTTATTTGAGAGAGAGAATGAGAGACAGAGAGCACGAGAGGGAAGAGGGTCAGAGGGAGAAGCAGACCCCCCGCTGAGCAGGGAGCCTGATGCGGGACTCGATCCCGGGACTCCAGGATCATGACCTGAGCCGAAGGCAGTCGCTTAACCAACTGAGCCACCAGGCGCCCCTCTTTGTGTTCTTCTACTGTGGCCAAATTTGTGTCTGTCTTGGTGAGAGTGTAGATTCTTTGGGGTTAGGGATTGGATCTCTCCTTTCTGGTGTTCCAAAGTGCTTGCTACCAGGGGCTTTGTAGTCAAGCCAGGAAACAATACACCTGGTAGGCTACCTCAGAGCATTTTCCCAGTCTTCTCTGTCTCCACTTAGTTTTGTGTGGCAGACTTTATTTCCAAAAATAACCACAGCACCATTTCTGCCCCCATATGCTCTTCAGAATCTTGCCATTCTCCATCAAGAGGTAGTCTATTTTCTTGCCCCTTGAACCTAGGTGGAACTTTGTCTCCATGAACAGAATGCAGCCAAGTGATGCTGTGGCTTCCAAAGTTTCTAAAAGGCTCCTCTTTGGTCTGCCTGGCATCCTCACTTTAGGTAACTGTCCCCCTAGAATTACCATCTTTATGTTTCTTACTCCTTCTATAGAAGCCTGCTCTTTGGAAGGCTTTCACCTGGCTATCTCTTCATAAGCTCACCCTTGAAACCTAGTTACCACCACACTATGAGGAAGCCCAAAGTAGTCTGAGACCACGTGGAGAGGTCCAAACAGAAAGGAAACCACACCCCCCACCCCAAGCCAGTAGCCAGCATCAAGTGCCAACCATGTGAGTGGGCAAGTCTTCAGATGATCCCAGTGCCAGGCTTGAGGTCTTCTAGCTGAGGCCCCAACACTGGGGCAGAGACAAACCATCCTTCTTATGCTCTGTTCAAAATCTTCATGTGTAGTAAATGGTTGGTTTCTCCCACTGTGTTTGGGTCAATTTTTTACACAACCCTAGTAACTAGAACACTGCGATAATGGACTAGCACTTCTCTTTGGGACTGGACTTTCTTATCACTCAGGCTCCTTGTACAGAAAAAGGAAGCATGGACACGCTGTGTTCTCTTCCCTCTCCCAGTTAACCCGCCCTCATTCCTTCTACTTTCTCCCCAGCTTTATTAAAGTGTAACTGGTATATAAAAGTTGCACATAGGGGCGCCTGGGTGGCTCAGTCGGTTAAGCATCTGCCTTCAGCTCAGGTCATGATCCCAGGGTCCTGGGATCGAGCCCTACGTTGGGCTCCCTGCTCAGTGGGGAGCCCGCTTCTCCCTCTCCCTCTACCTCTCCCCCTCCACTCATGCTCTCTCTCTCACTCTTTATTTCAAATAAATAAAATCTTTAAAAAAAATAAATTAAAAAAATAAAAGTTGCACATAATATATAAATAGAGTGAGCTTGGATATATGCATTTATTTGTGTTACCATCCCCACAATCCAGGTAATAAATACATCCTTCACTTCTACAAGTTTCCTTGTGTCCCTTTTTTTTGATGGGGGGGGGGTAAGAACATTTCACATGGGACTTACCCTCTTAAATTTTTGAGACTCTAATTTTTGACTGTAGGTACTATGCTGTACAGCAGATCTCTGGTACTCGTCCCTCTCATATAACTGGAGCTTTATACCCGTTGAGCTTCCCAAAGCCCCCATCCTTATCGGCTGGTAAACACCCTTTTATTATCTACTCTATACCTTTGACTATTTTAGCCTCTTAATAGATGAATCGAGCAGTATTTGCCCTTCTCTGACTTATTTCACCTTCCATAATTTCCTCCAGGTGGATCTCTGTGGTCACAAATGGCAGATTTCCTTCTTTTTTAAGGTCGACTAGTATTTCACAGCTTGTATATTCCACATTTTCTTTCTCCCTTCATCTGACGATGTACTTTTGGGTTGTTTCTAGATCTTGGTTATCATGAATAATGCTGTAATGAACATGAGAGTGCAGATAGCTTTTCGAGACCCTGATTTCAGTATTTTGGAATATCTACCCAGAAGTGGGATTGCAGGATCATATTCTCAGGTTTTCTGAGGAACCGCCATACCGCTTTCCGTAATGGTTACACCATCTTGCATTCCCATCCGTGCCAACAGCGCACGAGGGTTCTGATTTCTCGACAACCTCACCGACCCTTGTTATCGCTTGTCTTTTGGACACTAACCATTCTAACACATGTGATGTGATAGCTCACTGTGGTTTTGATTTCCGTTTCCCTGATGCTGAGTGAGGTGGAGCACATTTTCATGTCCTGCTGACCAGCTGAATGTCTTCTTTGGAGAAATGTCTATTTCGGTCCTCTGCCCATTTTTTCACTTGGGTCATCTGTGTTTTTGCTATTGAGTTTTAGGAGTTGCTTACATATTTTGGAAATTAACTCTCTGTCAGATAGATTGTTTGCAAATATTTTCTTCCATTCGACAGGAGGCCATTTCATTCTGTTGTTTCTTTTGCTGTGCAGCTTTTCGGTATAAGGTAGTTCTACTTTTCTATTTATGCTTTTGTTGCCATTCATCCCTTCTTCATATCGGTGCAACTTCATTTCCTCAGAAATGCCCTCCCTCACCACCTCCCATGCTAGCTCAGGTCGCCAAGCACCAGCTTAGCACCCTTTGCATTTTTTTCTTCACCCAGTTTCTGATCATCCATTTGTTTGCGGTTATTAATGAAACATTGAGCTCATGAGGGGAAGGTATCCCCAGTCTGGCTCACGGTGATGTTAGGCCACTTAGCACATCACTGAGCACAAAGAAAGTTGCCAACTGAATGAGCTGGGACTTGCCCAAGGTCCTACATTAAGTATTAGATCTGAAACCACAATTCGGTGTCCTAATGCTCAGATGAAGGCTTTCTCTGCTAAGCCATTTGCCTCCACTCCAAACCTCGTTGCTTTTTTCAGTGCCAAAACTTCTGACCATCTACAGATTAAGGCATGGTGTCTACAGCCTCTCCTCAAACCAAAAACATTCCATCTTCATCTCAACAGCCACCTTCTTGCCAAAATAAGCCAGGAAAGGTTATGGGAGTGCCTGGATTCCAGCAGGAGTTGAGCTGGTCTGAGAAGAAAAACAAGAGAAAAAGGAAAGATCCCAAATTGTTGATTTGTTTAAACGTCTCCATAAACTTAACAACACAAGGAAACCAACGGAGACAAACTTATAATGAAGTAATCAGCCGATGAAGCTAATATTCCAGTAACATGACATGATTCCCCACATTTCATGGGGTAGATATGAATAGGGTCATTAAAATATGGCCATTGAGGGGAGGGAGAGTTTACTTTTTCTGTCTCCTTGGAGTCTGTGTTCTGAAAGCTCAGCAGGAATTTAAACAAATAGCATGGAGGAATGAATGGTGAATCCCATCATATTTAAAGAAAAAGCCCCTCTCAAACTTTTCTTCCCTTTAATAAATGCATTGGCTTCTGCAAGTTTTGCTTTTTAAAAACCCTGCGGGTTTTTTTCCCCCGTCTGGAGAACCTATTTGTGAAAAACAAAATTAGCATCAAATTGTTCTAATATTGTTCTGAATATTTTTTCTCTAGGTCAGGAAGAAATTATTAACTTCTCTCATATAAGTGAATGTAAAGAGAAAGGAAGAAGGTAGGGTGATAGGGAATGGGGACCATAATGTTCCTTCCCTCTTTGATTAAAACGTGAAAAATAGAGTTAGGGAAATTGTCAATGGTATCTGGAAAGATCTACTGACCAAAAGGGATTGTATCAGTAAAATGGGTTTGTGAAGATCACACCCCCAAGGGGAGTGTAGAATTGCCTCTCTGAGCCTTTGTTTCTCCTGCATTCCGGACAAGATGCAACAGTAGGAAGGGAGACTGAAGGGAGAGATGCTCCCACTCCTCTCAACTGGGCCAATTTAGTTGAACTAATGGTACAACCCACTGAAATTCACGCAAGATGGTGGTTCAGCGCTCTGACCTTGGACAAGTTACTTAAATTCTGTAAACCTCAGTCTTCTCACCTGTAAAATGGAGAACGAAACTCAGAGTTTGGTAGGTTAAATAATATAAAGGAATTACTACGTGTCCCCTAGTATATAGTGTTTCACAAATGTTAGGAAGAAACATCAAAAAATCCCCCAATGAAGCACTCTTTCGGTGAGAACCCTCAGCACAGAGAGAATGGTGGCCCCCGAGGAGTTGGGGGACACTTCAACCCGCTGCTCCCATGCTCCTGAAACCAGGCAGCTCATTTCTGGGGATTGGTGTGGCTCGAGGGCCCGGAGCTAGTCACCCAGTTTGCTTAAGCAAGTTCTTTCACACACACCCCCATATACACTTTGGCCCAAAATTCAGTGAGGTTTTTTTCTTCCTTCTTCCTCTGTTGTTGTTGGGTTCTGATTACTTCCATCTGGCTGTGGCAGCTAGAGTGGAGTCTCTAAAAAAAAAAAACAACAAAAAAACACAAAAACAAACAAAACAAACAAAAACCCTCCCTACAAAACACACATGTACCAAACCTAGAAGACTTCTCGCTTCTCGCCTGCATGCGCTCAGATGGCGACTCGTGTGAGCCGCGGCGGGGGGCGCCGGCAGGACCCCCCGCACCTGCGCGCGCTGCAGGCTGGAAGAGGGTCCGCGCCGAGCCAGCCGCCCTCCCCCGCGGCTTGCCTCCCGTCCCCGGCTTCCGCCCCGGCGCCCGGAGAAGCGGGCGCACTGGGAACTGCGACCCGGGCATCTCCCGGCGGAGGGGGAAGAGGGAGGTGGGGAGGGCGGGTGATTTTAGAGATTGAAAACAGAGCAGTCCCAGCGCCTCAGCTCCGGAGCTCATCTGACTTGAGTTAGCGACCCCCCACTCACCCACCCACCCCGGCGCCTTAAAAAAAAAAAAAAAGTGTTGGAAACTGGCGCGTTCTTTCGTTCCCTGCTCGAACTTTGCTCGTTGGTGTGCTTTCCCTCCCCGGCGCTGGGGAGGAGGGTCCTCGGCCGCCCCCTCCCAGCGCCCCCCCCCCCGCGTTCCCCGGGTCCCCCCGGGGGCGGGGGCGCGCGGCACGGGCGGGGGCGCGGCGCCCGGGTGTGCTGCAGCCGTGCGCGCGGGGGCGCTGCGCCGTCCGGGCGGCGCTGATGGATTGCAGGAGTGCCGGAGCTCGCCAGCCGAGGCAGCACGGCTCCGCGGACTTTTTTTCAAACTCCCATCAATGAGACTTCGAGGAGGAGCGGGAGGCGGCGGCGGCGGCGGACGCGCAGGAAGGCGAGGAGGAGCCGGGGGAGCCAGAGGAGCCGGAGGAGCCGGAGGAGCCGGAGGAAGGAGCACGGGCCGCGCAACGCGCGGAAGCCTAGGGAAGCTGCCGGCTCGCCGGCGGTAGGGGCTCCTGCGCCCCCGCCCGCCTCTCGGTCCCCTCCCCTGCCTGGCCCGCCCCGCCCCGGCCGGACTGAGCCCCGGGTCGCCGCGCCAGCCAAGTTGGGATGGGGGCTCGAAGCCACCGCCCGGCGCCCCAGAGGCCACCTGCGTGCTAGAGGCAAACTTTTGTCTCCCTCGGTAAAGTTACATTGGCCTTCTTTTGCTTGCTTTGCGTTGCGAAGTGCCCCCTACCCCGGCCGAGTCCGGGCCGACCAGGATGCTGCGCCGATTCGGAGGGTCCCTCGGCCGAGTACCCGCGCCACGGCACGGGGGTCGGGGCACCGGGCTTGGGGGGCCGGGGGCCGGCGAGGCGGCCCCGCTCGGGCTCTGACCAGACCGTGCGGGGACGATAGAGGGGTCCGGGGCTAAGAACTCGTGGCCGGGGTGGGGGGGCTGATTTTGCATCCCCCTTCCTACCTGGGGGAAGAGCCTGTCCGTTCCGGGTGCACAGCCTGGCCGGCCCCCACCCGGTCTTCACCGCGCCCTAGCCCCGGGCTGTTTTGGGGGAGGTGGTGGGTAACACCTCAGCCTGGGATGCTGCGAAGCTCTGGAGGTGGCAGTGGGAGCCTGTCTTAGGGGAGTGTGCTGTGTGTGGAGGGGCTGCAGCCAGCCACTTGTGAACTTCTAACTGCACTTCTCCGCTCTACCCGTCGCGGAGCCCTGCCTTTCTTTCTTCCTCGCTCCTTCCTCCCCGTCTTTGGGCCCTGCTGCCCCCCTCCCCCTCGGTCAGGCTCTCCTCTTCGGCCTCCCTCCTTGCTTCTCTCCTCCAACTCCTCCTCCTCCTCCTCCCCTGCCCTCCGCCCCAAGAGCCGCTTGACTTCTCGAAGGGATCCGCACGTAATCCCTGGCCCGGTCCTCGGGTCCCCCCACCCCTCACTTTCATCCCCGCCTCCACTCATCATCTCCCCCCACCCCCCAAGGGCCAATCTCTCAACAAGTATATTTGCTGAGGAATTTGAAAAATCCACTACTGCAACTTGATCTGTGTGTGATGGATGGGGAGAGGCGCGTAGAGAGTTGGGCGCCAATCCTATTAAGGGTTTAGAGAGAGGAGCGTTTTTCCCGGACGGGGGCGGGGGCGGGGGGGGGTTAGGGAGGGGTGGAGGAAGGGAGCGTGTGCGTGTGTGTGTGTGTGTGTGTGTATGAGTGTGAGTGCGCCCGCCGCGTTGGGGAGCTGGAAGTCCACCCTACTCGGCGCCTTTTCAGCCCGGCAGTAATTGCTGTCATTTCCTAGGAAACCCGACTTTTACCGCGCGAGGAGCTCGGGAAGGAGCCCGCGCGCTTCACCCCGGGTGACCTGCTGCGGAGGCGCTTGCGGGCCTGGAGCCCCCCCCCCCACACCCCGTTTCTAGGGTGCCTCTCTCTCCCCGCTCCCCTCTCTTCTGTATAATTTTTTATATGGCTCTCTGGGTAGATCCCCGCTGGAGAAGTAGATCCTTCCCAAGTCTGGTGCCGGGCCCTGGGGGGTGTTCTATGCGCTGCTCGGCCCTCCCGCCCGAGCATCCCGCTGGGTGCACGGCCTCTGACGCGGGCTTTGCAGCCCGGTGGCCGCGGCGGAGTCCTGGGCCCCCGCCCCGCCGCCCTCGCCGGGCGTGTGAAGGTTTAATCCCGACAGCTTCAGATAAAGGGAGCAGTTGTAAAACGCTCATATGCTGTTTGCAGACGAGGCTCTGGGGGATGTTGGAGAATTTGAAAGTAAACGTTTTCCTCGCAAGCGGCATAAAATAGTGTTTAAACAAATATTGTATTGGCATGCTCAGGGGGCTCCGTGCCAAAAAGTAAAGTAAATAAACTGTGAAATCCAAAATATACAGCGGCGGAAAGCGGAGGAACAGGCGGACTTGTCGCAAGTCCCCCTGATGAATTCTGTTTGTTCAGGCCACCTCACCTACGAGCCGCCTCCCCGCCCATTTCCTTACCTTGGCTGGGAGTTACCTTCCCTTGGCTTCCCAGTGTCTGGGGGCAGGCCTCCCTGGGCCTGGGAGCTGCTTTGCAGTGGCTCCGTCGGGAGGGAATTCATTGTGTGGCTACCTGGGCGCGTCTCCCCCCCCCCCCCCACCCAGGGGAGGGGAGGGTACCCTGGCCACGCTTGGCTGCTTTTAATTTTGATGTTCTTTATTTAGGCTTTTCCCAGCTTTTGGTCTGCCCTGGGGCAGCAGGTCTAGAATGTAGAATGTATAGTTGCAGATGCGTACCTTCCAGGCCTCCCTCCCTGCTGGTGTCTCTGACCTCACTCCTTGCTCCTCTTCCTTCAGCTTTCTTGCTTTCGTTTTCCTGGACTTGCTGCTTCTCCCTCCCACGGCTGAAGGTTACAGGAAATTGTGGAGATGTTCTCTCCCAGATTTAAATTCCATTCAAACCCAGACAGAAGGAAAGTTGTCACTTGTCTGAGAGTTGCAAAGTTAAGTTAATGTTTTGTAATCTTTAGGATGGTTTTGTGTTTCCCTGCTGCTTAGAGAAATCCGCTGATTTTAGGGGGTTATTTAATGGTTCTAGGGGGATTTACACTAATGCGGGAAGATTCCCACGGAGGTGAGGAGCCCACCTGCCCAGGAGATAGCCCTCGGGTGAACTGGCCAGCTCTCGGTCTGGCATCCGAGAGACTGTGGTCAGAGCAGTCTGTTTTCAAAGTCAGTGGGTGAGGCTGAGAGGGGGAACCCCCTGCCCCCCATACCGGGGCTGGAGAGGAACAGGGTGGGACCAGTAGAGGTGTTTTTATCCTCCGTGGGAATTGTTCTGAGGGGAATTTGCAGTGTTCAGACTCCTCCAGCAGAACCCCACCCCCCACCCCCACCCCCCGGGCTCCTCTCCAGCTCGCACTAACCCTGGCCTGACCGTGGCCTTGGAGGGAACTTTGGACTTGGCCCACCTTGAAGCATGTGTGGAATTAGATGAGGCCCTTCCGGAGCGCCACTCCACTTGCTCAGGGGTGCTCCAGCCCACTTGTGGCGGGGCGGGGTGGGGGGAGGTGGGACAGAGGAAATCCTTCTAGTAGCCTGGTCGGAAGAGGGGGCCACAAGGGCCGCTGGTCAGCGCCTGGCTGGGGGGGGGGAGGTTCTTGGAGGCTGTGTACTGTAGCTGCCTTGTTTGCACTGCCGACTGAAAAATACACAAATCCTTCATGCTTTTTGTACTGCCACAAGTGCCCTGTACACAGTGCAGCCTGTGGGGCTGGATTAGCAAACCGGGGGATTCAGCAGGCCGGCAGACAAAATTGGATATTTGTCTAATAAACACCCTTCTTCCATCGGGGCCTCCCTCGGCCACCCCGGGGCCGGTGGGGGGGGGGGGAGGACTTCGCCCCACAGATGCCAGCAATTCCCTCTAAATGAGACCAGGAGGTTGTCGTGTGCACTCTGAAAGCCCGTGTGACCCCTACGCACCCTGCTGGCTTGTTAACGCTCCGAGCGGAGCCCTGCATCCTTGTGTACCCTAGGGGTAGGGCAGCTTGCCTTTTCTTGGGAAAGTGTGTGTTCAGCAGGGCTTACTTTCATCTGAGTGACGCTCCCTTGTGATGCTGGCTTGAGCGAGATGGAGCAAACCCGTCTTGCTTCTTTAGGCTGGGGTGGGGGGAGGGTCCTACCTGTGCCAGGGCCCATTCCTGGCTGCATGGTGGGGGGGGTGGTCAGGCCAGGTGGGCCTCGCTGTGGACAGCTGCAGCTGTTCCCCTCTGGGCCAGGGTGTTTTGAAAGGGAACCCCAGGGAGGCAGTCCCCCCCCCCCTTTCTTCTTTTCAGTAAGTGTCAGAGGCACGGACAAATGAAACACGTGAAGAATGCCAAAGAGAGAAACTATTCTCAGATTCCAGAAAATTCGGAGGCGGAGTAGGAGTTTGTACCGACCACCAGAATATGCAGCAATTTCCAGTGAACGAGGCTCACTGGAGTCTAAAGACCTCGGGGAGGGGAGCTACTCTATAATTGTTTCCTCAGGCTTGTTTAAAAGACCCTAAGGGAAGGGGACATTGGTGTTTGGTAGTGTCCGTTGGAAAAGGGCAGGAGCTTTGTGGTTTTCAAATAAACACAGGACACCAGACTCAAGATTACTAATTTTCTCTAAAATTAATTTGAGTGTTTGCTCTGGAATATAGGATTAAAAAAAAACCCAAATCATTGTTCATTGTTTTTAGATTTCAAGGGTGACAAAAGCATCCTTAACCTACAAAACTATGTTGAAAACTCTGAAAAAAATGCACCAACAAGAACAGTATATTTTCTTTGGATTTAATAGCTTATGTCTCCCAAGTCCTTCACGAACAAAAGCATCCTCAATAATCCTGTTTGTGTTCTAATTCTGGTTTCTTTAAAAACATGCAAATGGGGGAACATAACTCAGTTAAGATGTGACCGAAGAGTACATATTAAACCGTTTTTGAGATTTTCTTGATTTAAATTGAATAAGTCAGTGTGGTTTTGTGTGTGTGCATGTGTGTTGTTAAAAAAAAAACGAAACAGGTTGCTGAGAAGTGTGTTTTAACTGTGAGTGCCCGGTTTCATGCATTAGCATAAGAAAAAAGTTTTAGTGCATTTACTATTGTCTTGAATGAAGAGTTTCAGCAAAGGGAAGGAAAGCCTCAAAAGGGTGATGGTCCATTGAGATTCGTCAGCAGCCCCCAGCTCGTCATCTGCCGCTGAAATCTGCGATCGGATATTACTTTTATCTCGCTTTTCCATTCTCTGGCCTTTTTCACACGTTCACTTTTGTCAAGGTTTATTGATTATGTTTTCTTCTCTGCAAATCTGTGGAAAATTTAATGAACCAAAAACAGCAGTGAAATAAAGGGGACTTTTTATTCATTAGCACGGGATTGATTTCCCCCCTTGGGCCGAGGGCCCCTGGCCTCCTGCAAGTGAGGCGGGGGAGGAGGGCGGGTGGCCCTGCTTCAGGCTGAGGCGGGGCCTCGCCAGGCCTGTGGCCTCACCACTGACCAGCACTGGGGAGCCTGGGACTCCTGTCCCAGCTGAACATTCAACGCTTGGAGGGGATGGCTGTTCCTGGTCAGCCTGAGTCTACCACGCTGCAGACCCCGGCCTCGGCCTCCCAAGATTTCTGGCTCAGGGCGCTTTGGGCAGGGGGCGGCTGGACATGGGATATTTGTATTCCCCAACCTTACAAACCAGTTGAGTGCCTGCCTAGGCCTTCCTGGGGACACAGTTAAGTATCTCTCTTCCTCCAGCCCAGCTCTCAAACCTGTAATTAAGCAAAGCCCCTGGTGTGATTACACTTTGCTGACTCGGCGGGGTTTGGAACCGCTTCCCTCTACGAAAGAGGGTGAACTCTTGCTCTTTCCAGAGGCTTCTTGGGCAGCCTGTGGTACAGTTCTATAGCACATATGTCTGTCTCTCCCTGCCCTACTCTTCTTTCTCCTGTGCTCTCTCTCCTCTTTGTCTCCTTTCTATCTTTCTCCCCCCTCTTTCTGCTCCCTCCCCCACCTTTTTGCGTTAACATCTCTCTTCCCCCATTTCCTCTTTTGCGGCTTTCTTTCTCCCCCTCTCTCCTTTCTCCGTCTCCCAGCCTCTTTGTCTCTCTGCCATCCCCTTTCCCTTCTTTTCCCTTCTCTTCTCTCTGCTTCCCCCTCCCGTCCGGGTCCCCCCCCCCCAAACCCCGCCCCCTTCACTTGCCGCCCCGCCGAGGGCTGGCCCGGGAGGCGGCGCGCCCAGGCCGCGAGGACAGTGCCCGCGTCAGGGGGACATTCGGTGCCCCGAGTGCCCGCGCGCCGGCGGCGCCGCCTTCCTCCCACCTGCCCGCCGGCCTGGTTTGCGGCACCCGAACAATGGCCACATTGTCCTGGCGGCGCACCGGCCGCCTCCGGCGAGTGGCGGCAGGCCGGACCGTGCTCGTGGCGAGTCGGGAAGAAAGCCAGCGGGCCAGATCCCAGTGGGCCGGGGCCGCCGCCTTTGTCACCGGGCGAGCGCCCCAGAGCGCGCGGGCCCCGAGGCTCCGCACCTGGGAGGCGCGCCGTTGCCCAAAGCTGCGGCCCAGGCCCGACCTCCCTCCCGCTCCTGATGGGCCGGCTCGCCCTCCCCTTCCCGGGGAAAGGGGTTCGAGGGCAGTTCAGTTTGCAGAGTGGGCTGAGATCATTTCCCCAGAGCCAGGAGACAGAGGGGCCATGTTACCCAACTTCTGGTGGCGTCAGAAACTTTTTCTGCAAGGCATCTGGGAGACTGACTACACGCAGGGAGGCATCCCAGTTGCCCTGTCCCCACCCCAAAGGCAGGAACAGAGTGGTGGTCTCTCAGAATAGTCCGCACCCCTCCCCCCATTCGTCTTGACCTGTACGGATGCAAGACCTCTTAGTTCAGAAAAAGAAAGATCTCTGAATGCTTAGGATGTTAAAAGAGCATCAGTCGCGGGGTCCAAGCAGATGCTTAGCAATGCTTCTTTGTGCGGTGGACAATGCAATAAGTCAGCCCGACTTTTGAGCCACATTTATAAGGAACTGTAAGGGCCGCTCAAGTACACTTGTGCTAAGTTGAATTGATTGAAATTTAATGGCGGTTAGTGGCGATGAATGGTAATGATTTTCCAGCGTATCTTTGGCATACTTGACATTAATAACCGGAGAGTGTGTGTCTACGCTCACGGAGAGCCTGCCACACACGTGAGGCATAGCATTATTCATTTCCTTCGCCTCCTTCCTCTGCTCAAATCCTTTTCCTCCTCACCATAATTCAGTTGTTCGGTTGATTTAAAAAAAAAGGCGGGGGGGAAGAAGGAAAGAGAAAAATCTTTCTCCATTGAGCATGTACGTCATGTCAACATAATTTTGAGCTCATGATTTTTTTCAATTCCTACATAAATCAGCTTCTAATATACAGAATGTGATGAATTTGTTTTAGCTGCCATCATGAATTAATGTTATGCAAATAGAAGCTTTGCAGGTGAAATGATTTACTAAATAATTTCAACTTCTAATATTTAAGCTCATTCATTATGTTGGGAGTTAAAAAAAAAGAGTCCATATTTTTAAACCTGAGATGGGGAGATTAATACGTAAGTATTTGCAGTGTAAGGCAGACCTTGATGGCCAGAAAATAGCTCTTAATTTGTTGATTCTTTCTTTGAGAATCTGCAATTCACCTAGCAGTGGCTTAAGAAGAAGGGGATAGAAGTCTTACCGAGTTTCTTCTGGGGGAGGACAGAAATGCAGTTAAATAATTCTAACATGACTATCAAGGTAACATATCCCATGGGATTTAAGTAGCTCTGCTTTGGGAACCAAGAGGGGCTTCCCTTTTGAACTGCTCTTGTAAGAGGAATATGACCCAAGCCAGGTGGAGAAGGTTGAAGGGCCTTTGATGTTCCCTGCCCCCATCTTTGTCATTTGCTAGTTAAGACCATTTTTTAAAACATTTTTTATTGTTGAAGTATGCATGACATACAATGT
The DNA here is from genome assembly GCF_011800145.1 of Mirounga leonina. NCBI lineage: Eukaryota > Metazoa > Chordata > Mammalia > Carnivora > Phocidae > Mirounga > Mirounga leonina. Next base: position 101,163,832 of record NW_023270377.1, read on the forward strand.
TATGTTGGTTTCAAGTGTACAACACAGTGATTCGACAATTCTATACTAGTTAAGACCATCTTAAGACCAAGTCATTGGTATCTGCCAAAGAAGATGGCAGCAGTATAGAAAGTTGGACAGAGGACCCCCCCACCCCCCATCTCCTGTTCCACCCCCACCCCCCACCCCCCCGGCCATAACTGCCAGGAGTCCTTTCTTATATACATCATCTTTCAAGCTGTTTTCCTCTGGAAAGAGTTGAGGAAGAGTTATTGAGATGGATGAGTGCATATGAAGAAAAATTAGCCCAAACACTTGGGGTTACCTTGAGGGAGAGGGAGAGCGGTCTCTCAAGAGCTGGTTGACCCTGTGTAAGTTGCTTTGACTCTCTATGGACGGAGGGCTTTGGCAAAGGTGATCTCAGATTCTTTGGCTTCAGAATCCTGGGAGCCAGGACACCCCGTCTATCACCGCCCATCCCAAGAATCAGACAGCAGGGAGGGTGGGAGGACTGGAATCTGGAGAAAGTGTGGGGTCTCTGTCACTGCCTCTGTTTCTGGGGAGTGTATAGTGAGGTGCTGCTCAAGAACTATGCCCCACTTTCCCACCAGTCACTCTCCCTAGCCCATGGCAGAGCTCGGGCACTTCTGGGATATGGTCAAAGCGTGAGCATAGCGGGGGGTGGACTTGGGGACATTGGCAGGTGGTGGGAGCGGGGTGGAGGCACATGGCCTGTGATAGCCTTTTCAGACTTTCTTGAAGGCTACAGACAAGCTGAAGGAGGGATGACACATAAATATTTCTTGGATCTCTGAAGATAAGGGTAGAGTTTTGACTTGACTTCTCCAAAAATTGAGGTCATCGTGCTCCGATGACAGGTTGAAGGCACATCCCTCAGACATTTCTGCAGACAGGGATGGGTTGTGCTATGGCGATACATTAAGTGTCCAAGCTGTGACAGTGTATTTAGGGCCAGCCCTCTCTGTCTGCGGAGATCAAGGTGAAGGGACGTGTCTGGTGTCCCTGGACTGAGTGTGTGCATGCGTTGCCTTGTTTGTGTAGGGAAAGGAGAAAGCAGGCTCCACCCTTACACAACGAGGAAGGTTTGAATGTAATTCAGATGTCTTCATCTATTGAAAATGTGTATAATGTAGTCTGTTCGCACATGTGATATATACTATGTTACATTACTCTTCCCGTTCAGTGTGAATGCGGGATGTGTGATATGTATATATATTTGTTCTGAAATACATATGCATCAGTAAGTCCCTTAACTATCAGATCCCTTTAAGAATGAGATTTTTTTTCCTTCTCCTAAGATGCACTTCTACAAAAAAGAAATAGCATAAGAGAATGAAGACAGAACTGGAAATGAATTATAGAGGTAAATCTGAGAATAAGGCGTCAGGTACCGTTAAGGGGGGTTCCTGAGACTCTTGGATGAGGTTCAGATTCAGGTGGGAAGCTTGTTAAATATGCAGATTTTCAGGCCCCAGGGAGTATGTAGTGAATGAGAGAGAATTCTTGTGGAGAGGGGTCCTGAGATCTGCATTTTATGGAGGATTTTTAGGGTGAGGTGATGGGGATCAATGTTTTCTTTCTGTGATGGCCCTGGTTCCTTGGTGAATTTTGCATTGAGAAAGGGATAGCATTGGCATCTTGTAAGGCTGGTTGGACAACCCGGGATGGGTCTCAGCAGATTGTTAAAGACTTTTAGCTGCCTGATCAGCTCGTGCTGGACTGGAGGTTGGGCGGGATGGCCTAAAATTGAGCTGTTCTGCTCCAGAACATCACAGAGTGGTGTGGACTCTAGGGCCGAGGCTCTGTTTCATGGGACAGTGACAGTCACCTGTTTTGCTGTGAAAGGTGGCTTTTAGGCCCAGGAAAAACTAGAGCTTAGTGAGCTTATTAAGTGTTTAGTTCTGGCCTGAGGGTCCCTACGATGACTCCTTTTTTTTAAAGATTTTATTTATTTATTTGAGATAGAGCAAGAGAGAACACAAGCAGGGCAGAGGGGCAGAGGAGGAGGGAGAAGCAGGCTCCTTGCTGAGCAGGGAGCCGGATGTGGGGCTTGATCTCAGGACTCCGGGATCATGACCGAGCTGAAGGCAGACGCTTAACCGACTGAGCCACCCAGGCGCCCCTGACTCCTTTTTTTCCCGTGTAAGAACCCTCCTGTGCGTCATGACAGCTGCTGTCTCAGTGCTCATGGGCGAAGTGGCCCGAAGTTGGACCCCCTTGGGGCCCAGTTCGGTGTTTCATGGTTTGAGCAGACATTCTGGAAGTTCCACTCACACTGCGGTTTGGCTGAAAGGCCTACCTTGTGGGTGTCTGTGGCTTCCGAAGGAAGATAGGACAGAGATAGTCCGGCAGGAGTGGGCGTGCAGAAAGGAGCTGGTGGTGGCTGCCCTGCCTGGAGGGGAAGCCTGCCGCCCAAGCGCTCCGCAGTGCCACCTGGCACCCTGCCCCCGGGCCCAGCGCCCGGTCCCCGCACCCTGGCTCTGGCCTCAGTGTCTTTCAAGAACATCCTGTCTCGCTATGACTTGAGTCGTCTTCTGAGGATGAAGGCACAAAAGAGCCTGGAAGGAGTCTGGCGAGTGCGGGGCAGCCGAACATCAGGACAGGCCTGGTTTCTCTCAGGCCCTTGCTTTTCAGCTTAGAGTGGGCGTCCTGACACTGCCTCGCTGGAGTGTTTTAGCATTCGGTGGGGCTCCACGTGGGAGCCCAGCAGGGGCCTCTCTCCCGGTCAGGCTCCCGGGACTGGTGGCCTTTCCTGTCACCAAGGCCCTGCTGGCCTTGGACACTCGGGCCCTCACAGGCCTCTGGCTCTGATGGGCCAGCTTCTGGGCGCTTTGTGGTCTGTAGTGTCCCGCACTGCAGACTGGTAGCTTTGTGTGGATACTTCAGGTGCACCTGGGCAAGGACTTCAAGAGAGCCTGAGAAAAGAAAACTGACACATCCGAACTTGGGCCGTGTGGACTCCTCCTCATCCACTATGCAGTTGGTTCAGACGGAGGCCGTTGCGAGGGATCTGGCGGGTCTGAAGGTGCCATATTGTTTCCTGTCCACGTTGCTCAGCTCCTCTGCATGGTCCACACTCCCGAGGGTGGGCTGTAGAGGAGGGTGAGGGCACGCTCCTCCACAGCTCCCCTGGCCCTGGGTGCGCCGTGGGTAGTGGGACATGGGCTGGTGGCATTAACCTCTCCTCTGGGGCTCTGTGGTGCAATACCCGGGTGCCGAACCCTCCAGATCCAGCCGTCAGTCCCAGGCCCTGCAGGCCCCTCAGGCCCCCAGCACTCTGCCCAGTTGTCTTACCAGGAAGGGCCGAGCCCCCATGCTCTAGTGTGGTGCTTCTTCAGCTGCCATCCCCGGCCATCTTCAAGCGGCCCACCTTGACTGGGTAGTCAGTGGCAGGCAGAAAAGCCAGAGGCAGCTTAAGGCCGATGGTGCCTTTGGAATCTGGCTTGGAAGCCTGGGTGTGCTGAGCTGGAGAGTCCTGACTGACCGCCTCCCCCGCCAGGACCGCCACCACCCACCTGTGGTATGAGTCCTCTTCTTGCTTTCGATGATTTCAGCTGTGAGAACCAAGCTCCTAGACCAGTGCCCAGTGATGGGCATCTACTAGCCAGCCTCACGGAGCCGGCTGCCTGAGTGAGCACTCGGGTCCCCCTCCAGATGCCCGGCCGCTGGCCCAGCCAGGCAGACAGAGCGGCGCGTGGGACAGGTCTGGGTCTCACCGACAGCCCTGCCCAGCCCACCCTGCGGGTACCTCACGTTGTTTACATGTGGCCTTGGCCCTGTTGATCTCTATTCTGTTTCTGTTTCTGTTTCTTTGGGTCTCCTTTTATTTAGGCTTAAAATCCTTTTTGCATGGCTAGGGGTTCTGTATTCAAGGTCTGGGCTTTGATTTAGCACTTGGGGATTCAAGCAAAGCCTTCTCTTCTGATGTAAGAATATTAAAAACAACAAAATGGTTTCCCCACAAGATCTTAAAACTAAGACATGCTTTTTTTACAAAAAACCCCTGTGATCTAAGGAACATCATAAAGAGGCAAATTTCATTAAGTATCCTTCCAGTCTCTTTCTATTGTTTTATATGAAATAATATTTTTGCTCTGTATTTTCTTACAAAATTGAAGTTACATTGTGTACAGTCACATAACTCTTGATTCACTCAACATTATATCATAGACATGTTTCCATGTTTATTAATGAGTAATTTCTATTTATGTGGGGTTTTTTTGGGCAATGTAATCTTCCTTTGTCTGTCTCTATCATATTTTTACTTTACTCTCTTTACATGGTTGGATATTTACATTGTTTCTAATTTATTATTTTTAAAATTATTTTAAAATTAAGGCTCCCCACTGAGCCTGATGTGGGGCTTGATCCCAAGGACTCTGAGATCATGACCTGAGCCCAAGGCAGATGCTTGACTGACTGAGCCACCCAGGTGCCCCTTGACGGTTTCTAGTTTTTGTGATTATAGGTAATGCTGGAATAGCTGTCCTTGATGTAAATGTTTGCCTGAAATTCTGATCATTACTTTAGAATAGATTCTGAAAAGTGGTCCAGCTTGGCCAAGGTATTTGGACAGCTATGAAGCCGTCATTAGGCCTTAGTGGATTTCCAGTGGTACCTTCCTAGCTTTTGGGGAGAGATTGAAGATGTTGGTTTGAGGTTTTCAGAAGAACTATGTACAAATCAAGGTAAAACAGTTAATTGAGTGCCTCTGCATGCCCAGAAACATGCAGGTCACTTGCAGACTATGATCTCATTTTGTAGATGGGTAAACTGAGTCTTGGAGATGCTGGATAATCTCCGTGTTTACCTGGCCGTTGGGAGGCAGAGCCCTGAGCAGAGTGAGATTTATTCTCTTGAGGCGTGGGCTTCTGAGTGCTGCCCTGGGAATGGCTGGGCCACAGCACGCTTTCTCAACTAGGGCGATTTTCCCCCAGGGGTCGTTTGGTTGTCACAGCTTGGGGGGTGTGTGTGTGTGTGTATGTGTGTGTGTTACTGGTATCTAGTAAGTGGAGGCCCGGGATGCTGGTTAACCTCTTGCAATGCACACCTGCAGCCCCCACAAAAAAGAATGATCCAACCCCAAATGTTACCAATGCTACAATTGGGAAACCCTGGGGGAGATGTCACCAGCTAGGCTTTCTTCCCTGACCCACACACCAGGTGGCAGGCGCCTTTTCACACCTCACTCTCACACCGGGCTGGAAATCTTCAAGCCTCCTTTCTGTGCCTTGAAATGGAAACAGTGGGGCCGCTGCCATCACGAGGAATTCCTGGAGCAATCCATCAGTCAATCAGCTAGCACTTACTTGAACATCCGTTACGTGCCTTGGACTTATTAAGCTCACTGCCGGAAGTGCACACCTTGCTAACTTGGCTAAGTGCCACTGGCCTCTGAGATCTCAGCAGTGTTCTCAAGTGTGCATCTTCTTCCGAGAGTCTCCATGCCTAGCGGGGAGGCTACTTTAGGAAAGTCATGAATTGGCCAGCGTGACCTCAAAAGACAGCTACAGAGGAATGTTGCCAGGAGCAGGGATTGCCCTCATCTGTTGTCGGAGAGAAACCGGATAGATCTGTTTTTCTGGCCCCAGGCTGTAGGTTTTTCACTTCACAATGAATTTTGTACCAGGCTCTTCCTGGCAGCTAAGAGTCAGCGACTGAGGGGTCCTGGGTCAGAATAATGGGAGATCCTGGGATCAGGGCCTTTTGGCAGTGGCTCACGTATTCAACCAAACAGTGGTGCCTGAGCAGTCCCAGAAGGCTTCTTCCAGGAGAGGTCCAGACTGGGTCTGGGGACTTTGCCATTGGAGGGGCAGGGGAAGGAAGGACAGTCCAGGCAGAGCAACTCAGGCGAATGATGGACAGAACGTGGCATTTCTGGAACCTACAGGGGGTCAGTGTTACTTGGAGGGTGAGGTGCGGGGAAGGGCTCTGGCAGTCTGCAGAGGGACCCTTTATGAGAGCCTGGGGATGCTTTGAAGGGGTGGCTCTGTGATCCTAAGGATGGCCCTTGTTGTTACCCATGGGTTAACTTCAGGTCATGGGGCATAAACCCACAGGAGCCCAGGTTCTTTTGGGGGATGGGACATTGGGCAGCAAAGTGATTCTCTGCCTCTAGGTTTGGGCTGACTCAGTTTCTCCAGTTTTTTCTCTGTCAGGGAGGCCAGGCACAACAGTGGAAAAGAGGGAATTCGCAGCAAATATGCACATACCTCTTGTCATTCTAGTAACCTTTGCCCAACTGTAGGCAAGAACTTTGCCTATTCCTGACCTATTGCTCCCTGAAGATAACTCCCCTTACAGGGTCATCTCTTGGTGACCCTGATGGTTGGTGGAAAAAGGAAGAGAAGATGAATCTGGTTCTCAGAACACTCTTCACTATGATCCTCAGGAACACTTTCAGTGCTTTAAGGGTAGTAGTGGTTATCCATCCTCCCTCCATCCATCCATCCATCCATCCATCCATCCATCCATCCTTCCTTCCTTCCTTCCTCCATCTGTCCATCTTCCTTCCCTCATCCATCCATCCATCCATCCATCCATCCATCCATCCATACATATACATCATCCATCCATCCATCCATCATCCATCATCTGTCCATCCTCCTTCCATTATCCATCCATCTGCCCTCCCTCCCTCATCCATTCATCCATCTATCCATCCATCCATCCACCCTCCCTCCCTCCATCATTCATCCATCTATCCTCCCTCTGTCACCTATCCATCCATCCCTCTTCTCTCCATCACCCATCCGTTCATGCATCCTCCATCACTCATCAATCTGTTCATT
>NW_023270377.1:101170632-101294427 GCF_011800145.1 Mirounga leonina
CCCTCCATTACTCATCCATCTATCCATCTTCCCTCCTTCACCCATCCATTCATGCATCTTTCATCATCCATCCATGTGTCCATCCATCCATCTTCAACCCATCCTCCATCTTCCATCCATTATTATCCATTATCATTATCCATCCATCTGTCTTCAATCCATCCTCCATCTTCCATCCATTCATCCATTTATTATCCATTATTTGCCATCCATCCATCTATCCTCCATCCATTGACTACAGGATGTTAAAAGCTTTTGTTTTTGGTCTTTGGTGTATCTCTCCTCTCCTATCCATGAAGCCAGTAACTAAAGGGTCACCTCCTTTGTGGAGTCTTTCCTGCATCAGACCTAGGCTCCCACTTGTCTCTGGAGTTTCCCTTGCTTGTAACATTCACTAATATTGTCTTGCAGTTGTCTGTTGATTTGTGTTTGGTAAATGTTTGTTGATAAATCAATTCGGGGAGATTTTCCAGTGGGAGAAAATGGCGTTTGTTCAGTGTCCTTCGACACCTCTCTTAAGAAATATAAGTCAACCAAGCAGTCTCCAGATTGGTGACCTTGCTTTGAGAGAGTAAGAGGAATTGTTATAAAATGATTAGTTTGTAATATAGCAGAATTGCATTTTTATATAATTTAAAAATGTGTTGTATAGTTCATTTAGGCTCCACACATAATTTCTGTGTACAATATTTTACACCCATTTGAGGGATGTTTGGTGGGAGGCAGGTGGTTTTGGTGGAGAAGTTCTTGGAGATGTGGTGCAGTAACCACGGTTCTAGCCTGGCTTTGCCTGAGGTTAACAAGAGACCCCCTTAGGCAGACATGCCTTCCCTAGTTTATTCCTTGTCAGTCAAATGAGGCGGTTGGGATAGATCTAGCCATGATATTCGGTGCGTGGGGTCACGGTTTTTCTATTCTGGTGATTAGAAAGGGTTGCATTTGGGGTTTGTAAACTCACAGATGGTCACTTCACTGATATACTTGAGGAAGGAAGCAGCCCTTGACCTCAGCATTGCCACCGGAAGTGCTCTCATCTTTAAACACTCTTACACCGTCTCAAGATGGAAAAGCCTTCGAGACCATGTACTGCTTTAGCAAACACCACCACGAGGTGTGGGACAGGCACTCTGGTCCTGCTAGGATGACAACCCGATCTGTGCGGGAGGAACTTTCGTTTGCATTTTACAGGTGCTACGGAGGTTTTCTGGTTTCACTGGAGTCGTCCAAGTTCCCAAAGGAAGAACAGTCAGGGTCACGGCTCCTCTCTCCTCCCTGGCGTTGGTTTCCCATCCGGAGGGGGCTCTGCCATAACCTCTGGGAGGAGGGAGGGCACAGCCTTTGTCTCGGCAGAGACCCCCTCTGCCCGGGAGGCCCCTCTGTGGCAGCCTGGACAGTTGGAAATGCGGCCCCGCTATTAGTCCCAGCCTGCCTGCTCCATCTCCTCCGACCGCTCCTAAAGGACGTCTGTCCACTTGTTGTCCTTTCTGTGGCCCCCAGTTCTCTGAGGGAGGACCGTGTGTGTTTTCCCTGGGCTTGTTCTTTCCCAGGCTGGCCTCCACCCCCTTGTTATGGGCCAATCCGGGCCCTCTGTGTTTCATGTGACCCAGCTTAGCATCTGTTTGGCACCCTGGCTCAGAAGGGGACTGTCCAAATGGCTGTACCATGGCCATGGGGAAGGGACGGGCATATTAGCCCTCAATTTGGAAGGTTCGGTGGAGCAGGGGGTTGAGACCAGGTGCTGGAGATAGACGGCACATCCCAGCTCTGTGCCTCTGTTTTCTCATCCGTCAAGTGAGGATAGCTGTGGACCCATCTCCTCGGGGTATAGTGAGGCTAAAAGAGTTCACAGAGAGTTGGCTTGTGCCTGGTACATAGTAATAAATCTTGTTATTATTAATAAGGCAGCCCAAGTGGGCACCATATACTTGGCAGCTGTGTCATGTAGCAACTCATTTAGGCTCCAGTCAACCCAAATCCTGATTCTCATTCAGTGTGGGCTGCTGGTTTAAGCCAGAGCCCCCATCCTGCTGGGTTTTACTGAAAGACATCTTGGTGGGGGCAGACCCAGTGCTTATTAGCACCTGCACCCTGGCCAGGAAAGAGATCAGTTTGTTGGCAGGGATATTTTTTAAGAGGTGCCTGATTTTGTCCTGTCTCAGACCCACATGGCACCGACCAGACGTTACCTTTAGGCTGCCCGTGGCTGCCCTAGGCCAGAGGCCGGTCACCTTTGCCCCGTTGTGCTCTGGAGCTTTCCATAGTGGGTCTTCCAGCCACATTCCTCCAGAAGCCAGGATAGTGACCATGCAATCCAACCCATGGACCTGTTCAAGGGCAGGTGGTTGCGGGCAGAGAAGAGACACAAGCTTCCTGAGGCTTGTGCGAGGCTCCCACAAGGTAGCCCCCTATGGCTGCTCAGGGGCTTCTGCTGGACAGGACAGCTGGAGTGAGGCTCCCTTGCCTAAAAGTGTCCTGTCTCCATTCTCACCTCGACTTAGGCATCATGGTGGCCCAAATATTGAAACAACAGATTTGCTGTCTTGGATTAAAAAAATTTTTTTGTCTACTTAATTCTAATCTTTGTTAATATTTATCCCCCCCCCCCCGCAGTACTTTACAGATTCAAATTCAAGATTGTATAGTTTATAATTTGCATCCTGCAATTTTTACTTAATACTTTTTGGTAATCATTTGTTGTAGGCTCTGTCAAAATATGTTTGTTGCTGCTGCTTCTATTTTGGACATAAAGGTTATTTTTTTCACGATCATAACTAATTCTTCTAAAAACACCTTTGTGTATAAATGCTTTAAGATTATTAGTGTATTTAGCTTCCTTTTTTTAAAAACTCAAAACATATAATTTGTAAGCTAGTTAAGGAAAAAGATTTAAAAAGAAGAAAGTAAAAGCTACAGAGACCTGAGGCCCACAGTCCCCATGCTCTTTGTGGCGAACCCCCTTAGCACCTCGGTCCCTTCTAGACCTTTTTTATTTATGTTTACTAGTATTTTCTACACTCACAGGATCACATCTCATAGATTGTTTTGTAATTTACTTTTGTCGATTATGACCACATTCACCTGTGTGTTTTCCCACAGATATAAATCTTTGACTGTAACTGATCGCATTCTTTGGATAAATTTCCAGAGGTAGAATTCCCTATCAAAGGTGAGGTCATGTTTAAACTCTACTCATATTTCTAGGCAAGTGGTTAAAAAGAAATAACTGCCCCAGCGTAGGGTAGCCTAGGAAGCTTGTTTTTTTGTTTTTTTTTTCTTCTCCCTCTGATACAAACTTAATACAAATAAAAAAGTTTAAACATTCAGAAATGGATAATGTGGAATAAGAAGTTCCCCCCTAAATCCTACTACCTAGAAATAACTACCAACCATGGGTATGCATGTGTTTTTCAGCGTTTTTCAACCGACATAGACCAATAATTTATTGTCATTATTTAGTTTTTACCCAAATGAGATCATATCACCAGTAGCGTTCAGCAGCTTACTTTCTTTGTGTTCACTTAGCAATATGTCTTGATGTTCTTTCCACATCTGTCTATATAGATCAACCTCACTTATTTTTCACTTACCTGTAATTTTTATGTATCCTTATTTATTTAGTAAATAGTCACACACCCACATGCTTAACAATTTCAAAAGGCATAAAGGGTTATATATACTTTTATAGGAAGTCTTGTTGGCACTGCTGTGGCCCACATAGTCCTCCCAGGGCCAATCACTGATGCTAGTTTTTGTGTGTATCCTTCCAGAAATAAACAAGTAGCATTAAAATGAAGAGATAACCTTTTCCCCCTTTTATGCCCCAATGGAAGCATAGTATGCAACCTGTATTATAACCTGCCTTTTTCACTTACCATTCCATATGAGCCCATAAAGAGCTCTTTCTTCATTCTTATACGTGGGAGGTATACCATGTATGGTTGGTTCTATCAGAGTTGCCTTTTTTTTTAGTCTAGTCCCTACTGATGGACACTTGCCACTATAAACAGAGTGGCACGTAGAAAACCTCCTAGAAATGAAATTTCTGGGCATAAGCGTGGGATTTTTTTTTTTTTGGTAATATGGATAGATATTGCCAGATCACTTTCCGTGGAGGTTTATACTCCCACCAGCAACTTATAAGAGCGCCTGTTTGTCCATATCCATGCCAACAGTGTTGTTATCAACCCTTTTGATCTTTCTCAATTTGATAGCTCAGTGGAGCCTTTTTTAAAATGTGAAATTTGATAAGTTTTGACTTATGCATGCCAGCTATCACCACGATCAAGATAGGGAACATATCCATCATCCCCAGAAGTTTCCTCCTGTCCTTCCGTAATCTGTTCCTCCCGCCTCTTCACCTTCCCTAGGCCACCACTGCTCTGCTTTCTGTCACTATAGATTAGTTTGCATTTTCTAGAGTTAAAGGGAACCAAACAGGTTGTGCTTTTTTTTTTTTTTCCTGTCTGCCTTCTTTCACTCAGCACAGTTATCATGAGATTCATCCATGGTGTGCTTATCCATAGCCCCTATCCTTTTATTGCTGGCTGAGTAGTATTCAATCATGTGGATATACCACAATCTGTCTGTCCAGGCGCCTGTTGATGGACATTTGGGTTGTTTCCAGTTTGGGGCTATTATACATAAGGCTGCTGCGAACATTTCTGTAGGAGTCATTGTGTGGGTGTGGGCGTCCTTGTCTTGGGGAAATATTGAGAAGTGGAATGACTGGCTGATAGGGTAGGTGTGTCTGGGTTATGAGGTTGATATATTTGACTTTTTAGGAAACCGTAAAACTGTTTAACCGAGAGGATTGTACCATTTTATATTCCCACCAACAGTATAGGAGAGTCTCAGTTCTGTCACATCCTTGTCAACACTTGGAAAGGTTAATCTCTTGAATTTTAGCTACTTTGGCTTTAATTTAATCATTGTAGTTTTAATTTGCATTTTCCTAATGAACGATGTTGTTCTGCTTTTGGTATGTTTTATTGCCATCAGCATATATTCTCTGGTGTAGTGTCTGAGCAAGTCTTGTTCCATCCCTGCTTTTTTCTTTTTTTTCCTTAACCTTGGTTTGTTTGTTTTTTAATTATTCAGTTTTGAGAGTTCTTTATATATTCTCGATACAAGTCTTTTATCAATTATATGCTTTGCAGATTAAAAAAAACAGTGTCTATTATAGAATAAAAAAATTTTAATTTTGAGGAAATCCACTTCATCAGTTTTTCTTTTTATAGATCATGCTTTTGGTATTGGGCCTGAGAAATCTTTGCCTCAACTGAGGTCACAAAGATTTTTTTCTCTCATGTTTTCTTTTTAGGAGTGTTAAAGTCTTAGGTTTTACATTTAGGGCTGTGATACATATTGAGTTAGTATGTTAACATCAGTATATATTACAAAGTATGGATCAAAGTTATTTATTTACTTACTTATTTGCATACAGCTATCTAATTGCTCCAGGGCCATATTTTATTTTATTTTATTTTATTTTTTTTAAAGGTTTTATTTATTTGACAGAGAGAGCACAAGCAGAGGGAGAGAGAGGGAGAAGCAGGTTCCCTGCTGAGCAAGGAGCCTGATGTGGGACTCGATCCCAGGACCCTGGGATCATGACCTGGGCGGAAGGCAGCCACTTAACCTACTGAGCCACCCAGGCGTCCCTCCAGGGCTATATTTTAAAAGATTATTCTTTCTGCACCAAGTTGCCTTTGCACCTTTATTAAAAAAATGTTTCCCATACACACGTGGGCCTATTTCTGGACTTTCTAGTTCATTCTTTTGATCTATTTTTCATCATACTTCCAACATCATACTTCCTTGATTACTGAGCTTAATTGTAAGTCTTGAGACCAGGTAGTGTTAGCCTCCAAATTTATTCTTTTTTTAAAAGTTGCTTTGGCTATTTTTAGATCTTTTGCATTTTTATATGAATTTTAGAATCAGCTTGCAAATTTTTCCAAAAATCCTACTTTTAAGATCTTGATTGAGATTGTGAGGAATATAGATAAATTTGGAGGGAATTGACATCCTAATAATGTTGAGTAATCTGGCCCATGAACAGGGTGTATGTCCCTCCATTTTTTAAGTCTACTTTAAATTCTCTCAGTGGTGTCTTACAGCTTTTAATGTACAGGTATTCTGCATCTTTTTCAGATAGATCCTGAGAGATTTTATGTTTTTTGAAGCTATTATAAGTGGTATTTTAAAAATTCCAATCTGCTAGCATTTCAAAATTTAATTGATTTTTGTGTACTACTGTTCAGTAGATTCTATCTGATTTTGTACATAAATGATCATATCTGAGAATAAAGACAGTTTTATTTTTTTTCTTTGCAATCTGGATGCCTTTTATTTATTGATTCTGCCTTATTTATCCTGGCTATGGAGTCACCAGGACAGTGTAGACAACATGTGGTGAGAGCAGGCATCCTTGTCTTGTTCTCCATGTTGGATAGGGGAATATGGTGAATCCCAGTAATCGGGCTTTCAGGTGTTAAACCAGTACTTTCTGGTTTCACTTCATGTATTTCTTTTTTAAATTTTAAGTGATCTCGGGGCACCTGGGTGGCTCAGTTGGTTAAGCATCTGCCTTCGGCTCAGGTCATGATCTCAGGGGTCCTGGGATCAAGCCCTGCGTTGGGCTCTTTGCTCAGCGGAGAGTCTGCTTCTCCCTCTCCCTCTGTGCTCTCTTTCTTGCTCCCTCGAACTCTCTCTCAAGCAAATAAATAACATCTTTAAAAAAATAAATTTAAGAGATCTCCACGCCCAAACATAGGGCTTGCTTGACCTCACAACCCTGAGATTAAGAGTTGCACACTCTACCGCCACTTCAAGTATTTTGAAGTTGTGTTGTTAGGTGCATAAACATTGAGGATTGTTCTATCTTGAACTCACTCCTTTGTCATTATGAAATGACTTTCTTGATCTCAGGTAATCATCTTTTTTCCAGTTGCTTTTAAGATTTTGCTTTTGTAGTTTTCATTACATTTCGAACATTCTTACCCATTATTTCTTCAAATATTTCTTCTTACCCCTCTCTCCTTTGGGAACTCCAATTACACATACATTAGGCAGCTTGAAGTTGTCCCTCAGCTTTTCTTCTTTTTTAAAGATTTTATTTTTAAGTAATCTCTATACCCAACATGGTGCTATCAAGAATTGCATGTTCTACAGACTGAGCCAGCTAGGCACCCCTCACATAGTCTTTTCTTTTGTAATTCTTTTTCCCCCCTGGTTTTCATATTTGATAGTTTCTATTGACATTTCTTCAAGTTCACGAGTCTTTTTTCCGAGGTGTCTAATCTGCCACTAACCCCATGCAGTGTATTTTACATCTCTAGAAGTTTGATTAGGTTTTTTTTATGTCTTTGGTGTCTCCACTTGAATTTTTTTTTTTTAAGATTTTATTTATTTATTTGAGAGAGAGTGTGAGCGATGGGTGGGGGGATAGAGGGAGAAACAGACTCCCCAATGAGCAGGGAAGCCCAACGTGGGGCTCGATCCCAGGATCATGACCCGAGCCAAAGACAGACGCCCAACCAGCTGAGCCACCCAGGCACCCCTCTACTTGACTTTTTGAACATGTGGCATATGGTCATAATAACTGTTTTAAGGCTCTAGTCTACAAATTCTAAATCCCGGTCTGCTCTGGCATGGTTTGGATTAATTGATCATTTTCCTTATTATGGGTTGTCTCTTCCTGCTTTCTTTGGCATGCCTGATAATCTTTGATGGATGCTAGATATTGTAAATTGTCTCTTGTGGCACGTTGAAAATTTTTGTTTTCCTATAAATATTCTCAAGCTTTCTCTGGGGCATGGCTGATTTCCTTGGAAGGTTTAATCTTGCTGTTAAGATTGGTGAGATGGGCCCGGAGCCCAGGGTAATTATTCCTCACTGTTGTGGCAACAACCTCTGACTTCTTTTCGCAATGCCCTTGACTTTGGAGATTCTGCAGTCTGGCTGGTGGGCCCAGTTCCCTGGCCCTGTGGTTGCTGCGGCCCTGTTCTCTCTCATCCTTCTGACTGGTTCTTTCCTTGGCTCTGGGAAAAGAACTGCATGTCCCTGTATTCTGCAGTTTCTCTGGGGGGAGCCCTGTAGATCTGTGATGTTCTCTCTCTCTTTTCGGCTCTCCCGTCTTGGCATTCTGTCACGCACACTCTACCTGCCCCGGTCTCCCTGGACTTCGGCCCCATCTCTGCAACTCAGGGAAACTGCCAGGTTCTGCTTGGGTTTGCCTCCCTGCCCTGCCTCCAGCCTCCCCAGCCCGTTTGTTTCTGTCTCTCGGGGACCACTGTCCCTTTGATGCCTGTCGTTCAGTGTCTTGAAAATCACTGTTTCAAATGTTTTGTCTGGTTACTTGGTGGTTTTGGGTGGGAACCTACATCTAGTCCCTGTGATTCCATCTTGGCTGGGAGCAGAAAGCTGAGTTTGTATTTTTCTCTCTCGAAGGACCTTTCCCATTCTCAGTGGTATAGAGAATTCTGCAGCACAGATAGTCCTTCCCCTGCATGTGCTCACGATCTGCCGGGACAGTCTGGCTTGTCCAGAGGGTGGCCTGGTGCTGAGAGAGGCAGGGCCACCGCACCAGTTCTCCCGGCTGGGCCGCCCTGCGGGATCGCGGCCTCCGAGAACGTCTGTGTGGGCCGGAGGTTTGTGCATTACTCCTAGCACCCCACACAGTCTCGGCGGCCTGTCCAAGGGCTGTGTGCACAGCTGAGCGTGGGAGCCGCGTCAGGGCAGAAACCCCAGAGTGCTTGGGCTTGCCAGCAAAGGCACGCGTTCAAGATGCTGTCATGGGGAGAAAGCGGAAAACGGAAGTGGGAAGGGCCTGCTGTGAATCACGCCGGCTGGGAGGCCTGGCTCCCCCTGGACTGGGCCTCTCGGGCCTGGATGCAGGGCCCCGGGCTTTGTCTCGCCCTTCCCTGTGATGGAGTGCTGGTTCCTAGGCACAGATGTTTGGCCTGGGCCTCCGGCCCGCCTGTGTGTTCAGGCGATGGGAAGCCAGAGTGAGGCCAAGGCCCAGGCCCAGGGCTCCTTTAATGTCTGCACTCAGCTGCGGCAGTGGAAAATATCTGCTGGGTCTACAGCCTCGGGAACGGTGGCTGGATGAGGCCGTAAATCATCCAGCAGTCCGGGAGAGCCGCCTCTGCCGTTCTTGGCCTGGGGAGAGGGCCGTGGGCAGGCCCTGGGGAGCCTACCGTCCAAAGGCCGGGCCAGGCCGGCCGTGGCCTCCCTGTGGCGCCAGCAACCCAGACGGAGAGGCAGAATGAGGGTAGCAGGACTTAGAATCCAGTCCCCCTGTTGTACAGAAGGGGAGGCCAAGGCCGCGTGGTCGCACTGGCTTGCCCGGGGACACACAGCCTGATCCTCCACAGCGGAGGCTACCTCTGGCCTCCCCTCCTCCTCAGGAGAAAGGGGGAAGTAAGGGGGCACAGGGACTGGGGGCCGGGCCCTTTCCGTGTCCTCTCTCATGTGATTCTCCCTGTACCCCACCCCACTGGTAGGTTTCCCTCTTGACTAATAGACGTGCCGCTGGCTGTTTGAGGCCACTTGGCCGGCAAGTGCAGTGACAGAGCTGGACAGTCCAGCCCGTGTGCCCTCAGGTGAGAGACCCTGAGGGGCCCTTGGATGAGTGAGGGGACTCAGTCCTTGGGCTGAGGTCTCCGAGGTTCTCCGTGGCATTCCTTTCTGGGCAAAGATGGGTCCGTGTTCTGAAGGGCGGGGTGAGACACGCTAGGTGTGTAACTTGGAGGAAAGTCCTTGCCTCTTCTGGGCCTGTTGCTGCATCTGTCCCATGAAGGGGATGTGTTGGATCCTCCCGGGGCCAATACCAACTCTAGAAATTCTTGGAGGCTCCCTTTGCCCTGGGGTTTGGGCCGTCCTTGGGATGCCAACTGCGGAGGGGCCCCTGAGGGGGCTCTGAGGAGGGTCTGGGGCTTCCCAGAGGGCGTGCTTTTGAGGGGATGCCTGAGGGTCTGACCGTTCCCAGGACTGGAGGGACGAAGATTTTCCAAGACCGGGAGATGGAGTGGGACCCCTTCCCCAGGGCCCGGAGTGGCCTCTGGAGGTTGTGTTGGGAGATTCTGGGTTCTCCCATTTGGCACTTGCGTGGGAGGGCTTGTCTTCAAGTTATTCTGGGGAGGTGACCGCATTTCAGTCATCACCTGAGCTCCTTGGTGACTTGTCCCTGTGAGCCCCACCAGCAGCCGCCTGCCTCCCGTCTGAGCCAGGAATGACCCCCCGCCTCCTGCCTGGGTCAGCTCTCGGACCACAGCAGTCAGTCTTTCCTTCTGGGCAGCTCTCAGACCTCACCCCTGTCTCTTTTTGCTCTGTTCTCATGCCCTGAAGTTCTGTTTGCCTCCTTGCTAAAAACCAAAACAAAACCGCCATAACGTTTCCAGGTCCTTCTGGAACCCTGCCCTTCCGTTCCTCTTCATTAGACATACTTTTCTCTAAATCCTGTCCTGGGAAGTTCTGACCCGGAATGCCCTGTTGTGCAATCTGACAGGCTCTGGGGAGTCTGTCGAGACGGGCCTTGTCCTGCTCTGGGAGAGCAGGGTGGGAGGAGGAGGGGATGGTCCAGACTGGGCCGCACCTCAGCTTCGGGGCAGCCAGTGCTGTTGCCATTTTTTCCCACCTCATCGCTGGTTTGGATCTGGATGTAATTCCACTGGTTTTCAAAAGGAAGGAGAATGGGGTGGCAGGAGAAAGGCAGATCGCCAAGGAGAAAGCTCACCTGTGTCTCAGACTTCATCGGCATCTTGGAGGCTGGCTTCTGGGCCAGATGAGAAAGCTTCTTCGGGAAGCGACCCGGGGAGGGAGACTATCAGCTGGGCTGGGGCGGTGGGTGGAGGAAAGAACCAGGGAGACAGCCTTGGGTTTGGGGGGCATCCCGGATTCTGGGAGTGGGGCATCGGGACCAGGGTGTCCTCAGCACTAAGCACTTTGTCCCTGGCCATGCTGCCCTAGCCGGACGCTGCTCCCCTCCCCTGCCTTTCCCCCTCCTCAGATGGGCTCTAGTCTGGGCAAGAGGAGGTTGCAGCCAGAACCCGGTGGAGGGGTGGAGGCAGAGGGGCACCGCCTCCTCTCCTTCCCACAAGCCCCCGGCCCACTCCTTCCTTTGCTCTTCCATCTTCCCGCCTGCGCCCCTTTCCCCAGTTTTCACCGACAAACTCCGTGTGGGCCACATGCCATCCCCTCCCTGGGGTCGTGTCCCTGTCTTGCAGAGGGCTGACCAGTGCTGGGTGCGCAAGAGCCCGTGTGGCTGTTGGCCCCCTTCTGAACAGTGATGCGGGTACCGAGCTGGCTGGAGAGCCTTCAGGGGGTGCCTCCACTGTATGGTCTCTGGAAGGTTCAGGACAGTCTGGGTAACACATTCAGCCCAATGTCTGCCCCATGGGGGCATCCGTCCTGTTCCAGTCCCATCAAAGGGGACACGTACATGTTGGGCGAGGGGTGTCCCCAGGTCTGGGCAGGGATCCTCGTCACTGACCAGGCCCATGCTCCCTCTGGCTCTGGAGCTTGAGTTGACTCTCGTATTTTTTTCTAAAACTTGGGGCTTTTAGGGACCAAAGTCTCTGCCTCTTTATCCTTGGGCCATAGAAGGGAGCCTTAGAGGAAGCGCCCGCCACGTCTGAGGTCTTTAGCGTCACCTCCGTTGGTCCGGTACCCGTCAGCCCTCTTGCTGGCATACCTGATGTCCGTGTATCTCCGTCACCACGGGGCACTGCGGGTGAGGGAGGCAAAGGCGCGCGCCCAGGGCCGTGCAGGGATGGGCAGGACGGTCAGCGCTCTGCCTTCCCAGGGATGCCCTGCCCTCGCTAGGGCTCTGTGGTGTCTCATGCCCAGGACAGCCATCTTGGTGTGTGGCTTGGGGCGGGCGCCCGGGTGCAGGAATGATGGCAGGGGGCACCCCTGTCGGCCAGGAGGGTCTGACCTTGGCCTGGACTGTGGTGCCCTCCCCCAGCCTGAGAGCACGGCCTCCGGAAACAGTTGGTTTCTCCTTTGCTGAAGGAGTAAATTAGCAAATTAGTTAAAACATCGGAGTACATCAGGCCCTGGTGCTGTTTCTGCAGCATAGTTGATGGCAGAGACTCGGGTAATTAGAGGTGTGCACAGGGGCGCCCCCGTTGGCTGTGTCACTCTGGTACCATGCGTTGCTGGAGGCAGTTGTCACCTGCACCTGGGACCCTGCAGAGAGTGTGTAGCCCACGCTGGCGGCAGCCGTGGCCTCGAGGAAGGGTTGTGTGGGTTAGGCTGCTCCATGTGGCGGGGTCCAGCCCTGGGAGGCGGAGGGCCCAGAGGCTGGCCAGTCCAAGGGGAACAGAGGGTGTGCGAGACTTTACCTGCATTTCTCCCGGAGTGATCTGGGCGGCTCACGGCGGGGTGGCTCCTGTGGATGGGCGTGTTGTAGACATGGAGACTCGAAGGTGCCGTGTCTAGGAGGAGCCTGCCCGAGGCCACACAGCGATTAGCTGGGATTTGAACCTAGGCCTGCTGGGGCCAGAGGGTTGGCTCTTTCCCCCTCACCATGGTCTCCGACTGAGTGATGGAGACAGGGGTGAGGAGAACCACAAGAAGGGAGCGGGTGAAGAATCATGTGAGGGTCTCAGAAAAGCAGCAGCCCCAACACCTTACAGTGGGTGAGGAGCATGTTCTCATCTGTGAGGGACTCAGCCACTGTTTTCCTACCTGTCCATCCCTCCTCTTTTTCTCCTTTCTCTGTCTGTATCCATCTGTCCATCTGTCCATCCGTCCAATGAATATTGATTGAGCACCACTGGGAGCCAGCACCGTGCTGGGTTTTGGGAACATGGCATCGAATAAGACCTGGTTCATGCCCTCACAGAGCCCCCGAGGTGGGGGAAGATGGACACATGAACGGACCCTCAAGGGTGTCAAGGGTCATGCTGTGCTGGAGGGGGCACAGGGAATGGGAGAGGCTTCGCCCTAAGATGGATACAGAAGCCTCCCTGTGAGGGGCTGTGGAGGGCCTGTGGCTTGTCACACTCCGCATCAGACTCAGGCCTCCCCCAGCTCCCTTCTTTGCCCTGTCTCTCCACAAGAGGGGAAGGCATGCTGAGAAGCAGAGCCCAGCTCCTCTTTGGACCATGGTTCCTCCATCTGGGAGGTAAAGGTGTGGGGCTCAAGGCACCCCAGTGCTCTCAGTCTGACATGAAGTCCTAAGCTGAGGGTCTTGGGCCTGGGGGGCTTCCAGGAGGAAAGGCTTCTTTGTCTGGGGATTGGGGAGGGTCTTGAGGCTAAGGTTAAGGTTTGATCTGATGGAAAGAGGGGCAGGGCATTTCAGATGGCAGACTGCATAGGCGGAGCTTTGGAAGGTTCTGGCGCCTGGCATTGAAGGCCTCAGGCCCTGGCCATGCCCCCTCTCTGGCTTCATTAGCCATTGGCACCAACCTCTTGCTCCAACTGGACTGGCCTTGGGTTCCATGAATGTACCCCCAAACCCCCACCCCGTCATAGGCCCAGTGGCCACACCTTCCCTGTGCCTCCCTAACCCCCCAAGACAGACCCCGGTTTGGCCATTGTCACTATTTTGATTGACTGACTGGGCCTCAGATCTCTGTGTCTTCTTCACTTGGCAAATCAACCAGTATCCATTGGCATCAATGGATGCTGAAGGAAGGGAGAGAGGGATGGAGGGAGGGAAGATGTGTTTGTTGGCTTGAGGGAACTTGAAGGCTTGGGAGGACCCCCTGTGCCTGCGCTGCTGGGCTGCTGGTAAAGTCTGAGGGGAGTTAAAAGAACTGTCTCTTGGTGAGGATGTAGTTTATGAAGGCCCTGAGCAGGGGCTCGGTGCCGCAAGGCCTGGCACCCAGCGGGAGCTCAGGGGTCTTGCCACTGTCGGGCCCCCGGGGAGAGCTCTCCAGGAAAGCACGGGGAGGGCCAGCGTGGAATCCCCGCAGACGGAGGGGACTGCCTTCTAATTATAGCCTTCTGGGCCAAATGACAAGGAGCCACGCTCTGTGGGCCGGGCCTGGCGTGTGCCATCTTGTCCCTCGGAGGAGGCTCTCATGGACTTTTGGGACTGCCTTTGCTAAAGGAGCAGAGCATGGGTTTGGCATGTCAGCAACGTGTCTGTGCAGTGGGGCCGTGGAGAGCAAGTTGGGGCCAAAATCCAAAATCATTTTAAAAGGTTTGGGGGTAGGTTCTGCTGTAGGAGTGGGTTCTGTCAACAAGAGGGCCTTTTATGTGTTCCCAGGCCAGCGCTTTGCAAGCCAATGTCCCCTTGTCCCGGGAGATAATCTCACCATGCTGTGAGGACATCTTGCTCTACGCACTTTCCTACCGGATCCCAGGAAAAGCCACACCGATGATGTGGACCCTCCCTGTTTCCTGGAACTTTTGTGCTGGGCAGAAGTCACCTGGGTGTGCCCACCATCATCAGGACTTCGGGGAACACAGTCCTCTGTGCCCCTATGGCGCTGGGCCCAGATAGGGGTGCAGACGAGGTGCCAGAGCTGATGTGTGGCCCGTGGTGCCGGGCTTTGGTGTCGGCCAGGCAGGGCAGAGCCTTCGGCCGAGGGCTGCAGTGAACCCCATTCATGGTGGACGCCGTCCCTGGAGCCACCCAAGGACATGCTGGGGAGGGGGTGTCCCAGGTGCGGGAGACTGGCCAGAGGAGAGCCAGGATAGGATGCACCTCCCGGGTTGTCCAGAGCACGCTTCTTGACAAGATTCTTGGATGTGTCCCCTGCAGTTGGCTAATAGCTCCAGATACGCTACAGCTGTTTATGGGAATGTTTAATTTTTTTTTTTAAGAACTGATGCTTCTAGGTTCACCTCTTCACGATGTCACCCTCACTCACTTGTACCCCCCACCCCGAGTGGGAGTGAGGGGCTGGATCACAGCTGGGCGTCGGGCTGTGGGCCATCATCGGGGTGAGCCCAGCTCAGCATGCTTGTGCCCGCTGTGGTCGGAGGGAGAAAGGTAGGAACATTCCCCAGAGTTTGCTTCCTACAACTCTGCTTTGTACAAGCTGCCGCAGGCCGAGAGGGCCGGTGCCCAGGGGAGCATGGGAGAAGCCACTTTGTGGATTTCTGGCTTCTTCACAGTGCGTGATGTTATTTTGAAGGTTCTGGTAAGTCCTGCGCTAAAGAAACTCGGTTAATGCAGATCCAGCATTTCTCAAACTCACGGAGTGTGGAGCCATTGTTAACCTAAGAGCGTTTGTTTGGCTGTTTCTCCCATAAAAGGCTTCAAAGTTAGCTCTAGTTTGGCTGCTTTTGTGTCTGTTGAGGAAATGAAGAGCTGTAACATTTATTCATTTGTTCATGCAGCAGATGCCCGGTGGTCGTAGCTGACCTTCCACCATCCCATGCGTAGGGAGCAGTGCCTTGCTTCTTGGCACTTGGTTCCTGCCTGCAGCAAGGTCCGTGTCTTCCCTTGAACCTCCCTCCTGCCCTTGGGAGTGAGGGCTCTGATCTGCCCGTCTCACTCTCTCTCCAGCCATCCCAGCCTGGGACCACTGGGCCTCTCCCAGGTGCCCTCAGGTCCAAGTCCCCGTTCATACCCTGAACCCGGTCCTGGATGCCACTGGAGAAGGTGGAAGGTGACCTCAGAGTGGCCTGTACCTTTTTTCTTGCCCCTTCCCTGAATAGCCCATTGCTGACTTTGGGGGTGGTCCTTTCATGCGAGGCATTGGCCTGTCATTCCTCATGGCCTTGCCTTTGAGCGAGGCCAGTCCCAATGGCTGGGATGAGGTTTTGGGGTGTGTAGGGGGGCATGTACATTGTGCCTTTAGAAAGCTTCAGAATTGGGGTGCCTGGGTGGCTCAGTCTGTTAAGTGGCCGACTCTGGATTTCGGCTCAGGTCTCGATCTCGGGGTGGTGAGATTGAGCCCTGTGTCGGGCTCCCCGATCAGCGGGGAGTCAGCTTGAGGATTCTCCCTCTGCTCCCCTGCCCCATGCACACACTCTCTCTTTCAAATAAGTAAGTAAATCTTAAAAAAAAAAAAAATGGAAAGCTTCAGAATTTGCAGGTTTCATATGCTGTAGTAGGGCTTGGCAATTCAGTAACATGCGGTCCTCTTGGCAATAAAAATGGAGTTTCTTCTAGTGTGCCAATAATACTCACACTTCTCTTGCATACAATACCCCACGTTCCTACCTGTCAAGGCTCCTCATGCTTGGAGACGCAGTGGCAATGCTGCCTCCTCCAGGAAGCCTTCCCTGACAGCCCAGGCAGGCTCCTATATAATAGCGCCTGCCAACCTCTGTATCTCCCCATCCCAGGTAATCTGTGAGGCCACCACAGAGCCTCTTGCAGCTGCCAGGGCCTGCACTCTGGGGTGGGCCAGGCTTGCTCACTGCCTGCGGTCTGTGTGGGGCCACACGTCTTCTTGGATCCAGTGTGACCGAGGGGCAAGTGAAGGGAGGGCATGAGGGTGGGTGGCCCTTCCCCTTTTCCTGTCTCAGTCACCTCCCAACCTTTCCCTCCTCCCTGCCCCGCCTCTGTTTGGGCTCCCTGCCTGGAGGGTCAGTCTCTGGGTCTAGTCTTCCAGCAGCCTAGGGGCTTCTTGGGGCAGGACAATAGCATCACAGCTTCTGAATCTGGTAGCAGCCAGTGGTCCTGGGAGTGGAGGGTTGGTTGGGGCAGCAGGAAGCAGAGGAGAGAGGACAGGGAAGGATTAGAGCCCCTGCCTCCTGGCTCAGTTCAGTGCTCGTTCATCTCAGGTGTCACCTCCTCCAGGAAGTCTTTCCTGCTCTCACTCTCTGGGCTTCCAAAGTGCCCCATGCTCTGTCCACTGCTGCATCTTCATTTTCTGCATTCCCCACTGTCTTCCTTGTTGCTTTTCGGCCTCCCTCAATGTGCTGTGAGCATGTGGAGGCCCTGGTCCATGTGGTGTATCCACTGTGTCCTGAGCATTGGTGCCAGGCACATGGTAGGTGCTTGGTAAATGTGAACAAATGGGTGGTTAAGGGGAGGGTTAGCTGCAGGAGCCACATGTGGCAGCAGGGCCAAGGCAGTCATGGGAACCAGAGTCGGGAGAGAAGCAAACGTGGGATGGAGGGAACAGCGAGGCTTCAAGGGAGAGGGCCTGGGATGGCCTTGGGGCCTGGTGCAGTGTGTGGGTCTGGCTGGGCAGTGGGCCGGGAGGACCCATCGGGGCAGGGAGGGGTGGGCCTGAGCCTTTCCCCTTGCCCGTGCTACCTGGGAAAACTCAGAGCTGTCTTCCCTCCATTAGGACCCAGTAGGGCTTGTCTGGGGAACAGGCTCTGGGGAAACAGGAGATTCTGCAGGACGACATGGGTCCTGCGGGTCCAGCAAAACTCCGGCTCCGATTAAGTCAGTGTGGAGGTGAGACCAAGTTCATCAGGTGTCCTTGAGACATCCGTGTCCCCTTTGCTTTTGAACTTCACTGCTTGGCTCCCTTTTGGCGTGTGCCAGTCAGTGTGGGCCCAAGGAGACCCAGGACTGCAGTAGGACGAGTGGATGGGGAGAGAGAATTTGGAATTTAAACAGCAGTAGGAAAAATACTCCTGGAATCCAGACAGCATTTGTCACAGTGATAACGCCTGTTTTCCAAACAAAAGTCCCTCTGTGGACAAGGTCTCGGGGATGTCTGGGTCTCCTGCCCAGTTCCTCTCTCGCGTGGCGGGTTGGTGTTTCCTTACATCACGGTGCAGAGGGTCAGAGGGTCACGCCGGCAAGGCTCGGGCTGGGATGACTTATTCCTGCTGTCCCTCAGCACGTCTGGAGCCGGCTGACCCTCCCTGACCCTCCAGCCTTCAGTCCAGCTGTGGCGCCTCAGTCTGGACACAGCAGTCCCTCCAGGAAACACAGCAGGGGGACGTCACTTCCCGCCCCCCCACCTTGGGCTTGCCCTTGTAAGCCTTGGCGGAGACAGGCCTACATGATGGGGATGCGGAGGCCCTCGCTACCCTCAGCCTCGGAGCTCAGGCTCCTCACCTGGGGAGGAGTGTGGGTCCTGGACTGCCTCCCAGCCAGTCTAGGGAGGATTTAGGGAGGAGCCCTGGGGCAGGAGGGCAGGGAAGTTGCCCTCAGCAAAGAAAAGACAACGGTCAGGAAGGACTCCACCTCAGTAATGGGAGAGAAAGTCCCAATCCCTGGGGTGTGCAGTTCTATGTTCATCATAAGTATGAGAAAGCCAGGGAGGTGAAGAGGTTGGGGAGTGTCTTTATTCTCACCCTGGCCTGGTGGGATCAAAGGCTCCTGAAGACATTTGTTCCTCAGTGTCCGCACCTGTAAAATGGGGATGTGATCACCGCAGAGTGATTTTTATGAGTCTCTTGGATAACAGGGCATGACGGAGTTGGCATCTAAAGAACCTAATGGCCATCATCATTATATTATTATATGGATAGATTCTAAAAAGTTCCAGTGACATTTCTGGGGCTGGTTCTAGGAAAGGCTTTACTCACGGGAACTCGCTGTGTGGGGCCGGTTTCTGGGTGTGGAGTGCTCACCCGGCCATGAGAAGATAGTGGAGATGGAGGGAGGCCAGAGTGGGAAGAACGTCAGACCGAGGCCTCACGCCTAGGAACGCGCTCAGCTGGCGTTCACTTCTCACCTGTCCGGTGGGTGTAAGTCTGCCCTCTGTGGGAGGTTTTGCAAGAATGAGTTGCAGAACTGGCTGAAGGCCTGATAGACATCCAGCAAGCTCTAGCTAAGGGCTGAGCATCTTTTCCTTTCCTCGGCTGGGGGTGCTGGGCTTGCCACCTCCAGGCAGTGGCCCTGGGCTCTGTGGGAGCTGCTTCCTTGGCTGGGTGGCTAGGCCTGGCTGCTTGGGAGCAGACTTCCTCCCTCCGAGGGGTCGAGCCTGGGCCCCTGAGGAGGTGGCTGAGGCACGTGCGTCTGAACTTACCCAAGTTTGAGCAAAGTATGAGGCCAGGTCCTCAGGTGCGCTGAGCAGGGCATGGGGCACAGAGGGGGGCCGTGTCAGCCTGCGCCCTGCTGCCGTCCGCTGCTGGGGGCCCTGCACGTTCAGCGGGGATGTTTTTATCCTCAGTTGGCCTCTACGGAGCCAGGCCCCCCCCCACCCGTCTGCTGCTGGTGAGGGGGTCAAACAATTACGGGTCTCCTCATTTCCAAACCGACTGGGAAATTAAGTCGTATCTCCATCAGAGCGCTATTAGTAATTTTCAAGAAAGACGTAATTGAAAAGAAACTTTTTAATACCCTCACCAAATTGGCATGGGGGTGTGGGATCCCCGATGGTTTCTCCCCACCTTCCCCCTTTGCCCCCCGCCCCTCCCCCTGCTGGCCTTCACTCCAGCACCCCCAGCCGGTCCCCGCCCCTGGCCCGGGTCACCACCCCCCCCCCCCGCCCCGTGCTCGGGCTCCACCACCTGGCTTCAGACCCTCAAGTCCTCTGGTTCTTCCTCTGGAGAAGGAGGTTGTCACGGGGGCCTTGGGAGGCGTGAGGGGAGGGGATCTGAAGGAAGTGCTGGCCCAGGTTGGACACGTCAGAGGGCTCGATGCTTGGTGGCTGAGACTTTTCCGGTGACGTTGGCACCACTGCCCAGAGGCCTCCCACGGGCATGTGCCGGGCCCAGCACCTGCATCTTCCCTCTGCCCGCAGTGGAGCAGGCCTGGCTCTGGGAGGAGGCAGGGGCCCTCTGGAAAGGTGGCCAGAACACCTGACACATGGGCAGTGTACCCGGGGAGCTAGACAGGTGTCTCCATTCTCCCAGCTCTTCATTCAATCCGGAAACTGGAGGGCTTCTCCTAGGCTGGCGGGCTTTATTCCTGTGGCTTCTCAGTGACTCGGAGATGTAACGAAGTTCCTCACTGGGAAGTGATCCAACAGCACGACACTCCGTGACAGGAAGTAGCTCTTCCCTCCCCCAGGGGCCACTGCCTGCCCCCAGGATCCACTCTGACTTTGGAGACGCCCCCTCCTTGGCACTCAGCCAGGCGTCTGGCGCTGGCCCCCACCCGCAGGGTTGATTCACTGAATGGATGGATCCAGAGATGGAGGAAGGAAGGAAAATCGGGAGACTCTCTTGGGCCTTTGGACATTCACTTGGCATTGTGGGCTTCTTCAGTAACGTGGGTAAAAGCAAACATTTCCCTGGCCATCGCTGACCACCAGCGCTGCCTGAGTCCGGTGGGTTCTCTCTGCTGCAGAGCGGAAGATTCCAGGGTTCCCTGGCTGCCCGGGGCCTGCAGGTACCCGCAGAACCTCGTGACCCAGTGCAGTTAGCCCCTTCTCTGGGAAGTTGTCTCTGCACGAAGCTCCCTCCAGGCCTCAGAGTCCTGGCGCAGCCCTCCAGCTGCTGGGGGACACTTGGAGCCCGACTTGGGGGGCTCAGGTTTAACACCAGGGTCTGCTGCTGCTGAGGCGAATGTACTGTGCGGACTCTGAGCTCTGGAGCTCCCCTTCTAGGAAACGATTTCCCCGAGTTACCGAAGGCAAGCTCAGGGACCTGTCGGCCTGTGTCAACGCATGTGCATGTTGTGCTGCTGAGTGAGAGCCTGTGTGTGTGTGTTTGGTGTGTGTTTGTATGTGGCTGTGTATTTGTGGATGGAGGGGTGTGTCTGTTGTGTGTGTTCCTACGGACCTGCGTTGGTGTGTGAGTGCGTTTCTGACTGTGCATGTGTTTTGAGGGTATGGCTCTGCGTGTTGGGGAGTGATGTCCGATTGTGCATGGGTTTGGAGTATGTGAGAGTGTGCGGAAGTTTGCACATACACACTGTATGCGTGCGTGGGCAAATGCTCAGCCCCTAGAAGTGCACATGGCTGGACGGGGGCTGGCTGAGAGGTGGGTGTCTGCACTTCCTGCCCCTTCACTTTGGCCCTGCAGAGGGAGGGGGCTGCACACTGCACACTGACTCCAAACCAGCATGATCAGGGTGTCTGGTGGTGGTGGGTCTTGGAAACCTAGGAGGGTGAGGTGCTCAGGACTTGGCTGGAAGCCTTGAGAGCTTGGCCTTTGATATTTGATCCTCCTTGGGGCCTGAAATGACAGAAGCAGCATCGCTAGGGTCCATGAATCCTTGGGGCCCTGTAGCCCTGAGATGGAGGGTGAAAACATTTCATGAAGCCTTTCCAACTCAAACAGGCTCCACTCTGCAGGCTGTAGCCCCTTGAGTGGTGGGACGCCAGGCACCATTCATTGTGTATTCTGGTTGGAGCCAAATTCACATAGAGTAGTTTGGCGCCCCCTGGAGGTGTGCAACTTTGTGGTCCCGTATAAGGTTCTCCACCCTCAGCTTCCATGTTCCCACCACACCCCCAAACACCCACTGATGAGGTTCTAGATGGTCACCTGCTGCTCCCAACCTCTTCATCTCCAGGCCTTTGGCTGGCTTAGCTCCTCCTGCTGGAATGCCTCCATTTCTATCACTATCTCGCCATCACCCCGCCACTCCCCACCTTGGGTCCCCTTGGGCACAGCTCCAGTGTTGGTGATGGTTTTCGTCTGTCTTCCCAGCTGGACCACAGTGTGCTGAGGATGGGGAGCAGTCCTTGGCTGGGCCCGGCTGGGTGCCCGGTGCAGACATAAAAGCCCTCAGGGGTGCCTGGGTAATACAGAAAGTGGTCTGCACTGGGGACGTCCGTGCTGGGGGATGGCCACATGCTGCCTGCTCTCTGGTGGCCAGGTGATTTGAGACAGGAATGATAGGAGGTGGCACCTGGGTGCAAATTCTGGTCTGCCCCTCCCCTGCTCAGTGGTCTTGGGCAAGGCAGTAAGCCTCTGAGGTCCTCGGTTTCTCGTCTCGAAAATAGGGCTGGGAGTCCTCAGATGGTTGTATGGGTCAGGAAAGGCCACCCACGGGACGCACTCAGCAATGTACTGGGCACCTGGCATGCATTCCCTAATATTACTACTAGTCGTAGTCATGGTGCTAAAAACTGGGGCTCAACCACGCACGCTGGCCGGCTCCACCTGCCTGATGGGCTGCAGGGACTAGATGGAAAGAGGCCTCCTCTGTAAGCCCGCCACACGTGTCCACACCCCTTAGACTCCCACCTGCTGAGTCTGAGTTAATCTTTGGAGCCCAGACGCTGGTTATGACATCCATCCCTGTCCTGCTGGCCCAGGCCCAGGGCCTACCAGGAATCCCCATGTTGCCCAGCCACATGTGGCTCCACGGCAGCGAATCAGTCTTTTGAAAACCATGGCTGAGCGAACACAAAAGGGCAGCCGTCTGATCCTGATCGGGCCACCACTGAGGGACTCTGCATGAGCCCTGGCTCCATCGGCCCTTAAGCCTGTCCCTGAGTGCTCCGAATGAGAAGGTGGGTTGCTCCAGAGGATGGTGGCCAGCAGCCTTGGGTCCAAAGCTCAGGTAGGGTGTCTGGTCCTGCACTGCCCTTCCCTCGGGATTGGATCCCTCAGCCAATCAGTGAATACTTAGTGGGCGCCTCCTGTGTTCAGCACTTGCCGTGGGACAGGACTGCACTTGGGATAGACTTTGGCTTTGCCTCTTACCAGCTCTGGGACCTTGGGTAAATGGCCCCAGATTTCTGAAGCTGGGCTTCTACCTTTGTAAAATGACCAGGTGACGCCTGGTGGTTTCCAGGGGCCCTTTCTCTTTCTCAAAGACATCTGCAGTATCCTTGAGAAGATAAGACATGTGTTGTCAGCAGCCATGTGCTCTGGAAGAGCAGTTCGAGTGAGTGTGGCTCAGACCACCCTTCTGGCTGGGAGGCTGGGAGGCTGAGAGGCCCGGGGCAGATCTTCTTCTGCCTATCCGAATGGTAATCTGCCCGATGCAGACCTTCTATGCATTCAGCTGCTCAGCCACATGCTGTCTTCTTCCTTCCAGAGGGGCTGCAGGGTTTGTTGGGCCCGGCCTCCTCAAAGTTAGAAAGAGGGAGGGAGCTGGCATAGGAGTGGGCCATGTGGCCCTGCTCCCCTATGTCCCTGTCACCTCCCCAAGGAGAACCTCCACCTTGCGTGTGGACTGCACACTCGTAATTTTTGCTTCCAGTGCTTGGATTTGTACACCTGTCTCCTGCCTGGTCTCCCTGCTGCCCAGTCACCCTTGTTTCCAGAGTGATCCATGTCACATGTGGTCGTGCCACTCCCTCGCTTAGACTCTGTATGGCCCACACACAGGTGGAGAGTGGGTTTCTCTTCCATGCCAGGCAGTTTGATGGGGAGAGGCAGTCTGATGTATGAGAAGGATCCCAAGGGCTACTGGAAAAAGTGCTGTTATTGATTGGTAATGTCTGTCGTGGATCAGGAAGGGCGTTGATGATGTTGGTCTTGTGCAAACCTTAGTACAGGATAATATTCAATTTTTTTTTTTTTTTTGAGAGCGAGAGAGAGAGAGAGCGCGAGTGAGTGTACGAGTGGGGGGAAGGGGGCAAAAGAAGAGGGAAAGACAGAATCCCAAGCAGGCTCCATGCTCAGCACAGAGCCCTACCCGGGACTTGATCTCACAACCCTGAGATCATGACCTGAGCAGAAATCAGGAGTTAACCGACTGAGCCACGCAGGTACCCAGTGTTCAGATTTTTTCATAACACCCAAGGCCTCCTTCCTCTGGGAGCTCTCCCTTCTCTTCCCCAGCTCCCAGAGACTCCGGTCCTATTCTGCAAGTAATTACTGGTCTCCTTGATTTTTGCTCCCACTAAGCAAAGCCTTCTGAAGGTACAGACCACATTAATTTTGTTAACCCCAGGAGCTGGAGTGGCCTGTAGCACCTAGCGTGCACTCAGTAAGTGGCAGAGTGAATATTTTATTGGAAAAATTTCATTCTGGGTCCCCAAGAACACCCAGAGTGGCCAGCTGCAGGCTGAGATGTAGAAAGGAGCCATGCTGGGTCCCCCAAGGCCCAGCCACAGGGTCAGAGGCTCCCAGTTCTGGGTACCTGATACCTGGCATATGGTGGGGAGGAGAGAGTAATATCTTAGCCTGTGGACAAATGGTGTAGAGCATATTTTTAAAAATTATAAACAAACTGGGGCGCCTGGGTGGCTCAGTCAGTTAAACGTCTGCCTCTTGGTTTTGGCTCAGTTCGTGATCTCAGGGCTCTGAAATTGAGCCCCGCGTCGGGCTCCATGCTCAGCGGGAAGTCTGCTTGAGATTCTCTCCCTCTGCTCCCGCCCCTCCCCCCGCAACTCACGTGCGCATGCTCTCCCCCTCAAATAAATAAATCTTTAAAAAATTATAAACAAACAAAAATTATATGTTATAAACAATAATTATAAACAAATGCTCAAAGTGATAATGTGGAAAGTTCAGGAGAGTGTAGATGTAGAAGACGACCCCTCGATGGTGCCATTATCCAGCAACGAGTGTTGACAGGTGCATTTCCTGCTAGGACCCCTCCTCCGGTGTTCCACCCCGGTGAAGACACCTCCATGCTTTTGCCAGTTTGTATCCTGGATTGTATCACTTGGTATTTTAACATAAGCCCTTCCCATGGTATGAAATAAGTCTGTAAATATTATTTTCAGTGACTAATGTTCCCCTGTTCGCACATGCTATGATTACTTAACCAGCGCGTCTTTGGGACCATTTGGAGTTGTTTTCAGTCTTTTGGTGTTCTGCATTTTCCAGTGACAAACAACTTTGTAGGTAACAGCTGTTGAGGTCCCTCTGCGGGGCAGATTACTTGAAGTGGAACGAGTAGGTCAGAGTGGAAATGTTGTTTTGGCCTGAATAGAGTTGTTTTTTGTTTTTTAAGATTTTGTTTTATTTTATTTTAGAGAGAGAGAGAGCATGCATGCGAGCGGGTGGAGGGGTTTGGGAGGGGCAGAGAGAGAGAGAGAGAGAGAATCTTAAACAGGCTCCACGCCCAGTGCAGAGCCCGATGTAGGGCTCAATGTCACGACCCTGAGATCATGACCTGAGCCAAAACCAAGAGTCACATGTTTAACAGAGGCCACACAGGCACCCTCAAAGACTTTATTTTTAAGTAATCTCTACATCCAATGTGGGGCTCGAACTTACAACCTCAAGATCAAGAGGCTCACACTCTATCAAATGAGCCAGACAGGTGCCCCGTGAATAAAGCTTTTTAGGGTAATTTTGGGGAAAAGGTGAGAGATGGTCTTAGAGTGTTTTTCTGTAGAGTCAGTTACACTGTAAGAATATTGGTGTGCCAGGCACCTGGGTGGTCATGATCCAGGATCCTGGGGTTGAGCCCCACATCAGGCTCCCTGCTCGGCGGGGAGCCTGCTTCTCCCTCTCCCTCTCCCCCTGCTTGTGTTCTCTCTCTGTGTCAAATAAATACATAAAATCTTAAAAAAAAAAAAAAAAGAATATTGGTGTGCCTGGAGCTTTTTTTGAGTGAGAGAGAGA
The DNA here is from genome assembly GCF_011800145.1 of Mirounga leonina. Lineage (NCBI taxonomy): Eukaryota > Metazoa > Chordata > Mammalia > Carnivora > Phocidae > Mirounga > Mirounga leonina. The sequence goes on from NW_023270377.1 coordinate 101,195,878, forward strand.
GAGATCACGCGTGCATGGGGGAGGAACAGAGGCAGAGGGAGAGAGAGAATCTTAGGCCGGCTCGATCTCACCACTCTGAGATCATGACCGGAGCCACAATCAAGAGGCAGATGCTCAACTGACTGAGCCGCCCAGGCACCCTGAGACTGTGCTTTCTTGGGAAGGAAAGGCAGGGCCTGCAGCTTGGGTAGGGGCGAGTCCCGTGTGTTAGTGTGGCATCCCATCACCTGTTGTGGCAGCTCGGGCAGTTGGGGCAGGGTGCTGCTTATCAGGTAGGAAGGTTGGCGTGTCTCATTCAGGCGGCTCAGCCTGACACGCTGGCCCGTTTCTGTGTCTGGCTTCCGGGTGCCGCACCAGCCCCCGACTGCTGTCTGCCGCCACACTCACCCCTGGCAGGGTGCTCCCTGTGCCAGGCGGTGTGTTGGTTGGCACTAAAGGGAGGCGATGAGCACCACTCACCCGTTGTGCATCCTCTAGGGGCCTCCCAGGCGCAGCACCTGCCTTCAGGTAGCTCCCAGTTGGCTTACGGTGGGGGGCAGCGGCCACATCAGCGGAACTGCATGCGCAGGGCTGTAACCACTGTGATACAGGTGGGGCTTCGGGGCTCAAAGTGGGGCTTCTGCCTCCGTGGAGCAAGAGATGCATTGGAAGACCCCTGGGGGCTTGCTGGGGCTGGGCTCCTGACCAGAGGTGCCTCACCTTCCTTCCTTCCTAGCCTCCTCCCTCCCTGCCAGCCTCCGTGATAACGATCTGGTGATTTCCAAGAGTGTCATAAGCTCTGTTGACGTTGGGTGGGGGGCCGAGGGCTCCCCTGCTGTCTGCCCAGCTCCTCACCCCGAGCCAGCCTGTACCGGTCCCTCAGGACAATCTACTTTCTAAAATGACAACTTCTATAATGTTTTATATTTACAGGAATTCTTGGATGAATGGTGAAATATTGATAACCCTTAGGTTAGGCCTACTCTGTGTTTAAAAAACTCAGGACATAGGGGCTCCTGGGTGGCTCAGTCCATTAAGCGGCTGCCTTCGGCTCAGGTCATGATCCTGGGGTCTTGGGATCGAGCCCCGCATCCGGCTCCCTGCTCAGCAGAGAGCCTGCTTCTCCCTCTCCATCTGCCTGCCACTCTGCCTACTTGTGCTCTCTCTCTCTCTCTCTCTGTGTCAAATAAATATATAAAATCTTAAAAAAAAATAAAAAATAAAATAAAATAAAAACTCACGACATAGGAAATTAAACACCCCCTCCTTGACTCTCTTAGGAGTCTAGAACACCAGCCCGCCTCCTCGCGTGGCAAGAGCAGCTAGCTGGAGGGGAGCGGGGGCTGCCTGCTTTCGGCAGTGGGCATGGTGCTCCAGTCGGCCTCGGTGCCCCCCAGTGCTCCCTACTTCCTCCGGCCTGGCCCGCTCCTCTGCATGGCCTGTAGAGGTGGGATTTGGCAGTCCTTGCCTTGAACCTTTGCTTCCTCCAGTGGATGGCACGTTGTCAGCTACCTTGTGACCTTTCCACGCCAGACCCTGTTCTGTTACCCAGCCCACTGCCCACAGGCAGGGCTCCCTTGAGAGCTCATGGCAGGCTGAAAATCTCTTTTCCCAACGGTGGATCTGTAGGGGTGGCCGTTCGAGGAACCACCGTCCAGGCCAGCTCTGCACCCGAAACTCTGTCCCTTGCGGGGCCTGGCGGGCAGCGGTCCGTGACACCTCGCCGCCATCCTGCCGCGCCACCCCCCCTCCCCTTCTGTGACAGGTCTGTGCACCACACTCACTCAAGCTCCGTGTAGACGCGAGCCCGCTCACCATCTCCAGGCATTGAACCTCCTGCGATCGCAACTGTGGCAATTAAATTTTAATTGAGATGCACGCCGCTTAAGCAGACACAAGACAGCTACAGCTCTTGCTAATTAATTTTCTTCTGAAATGACAACATTTAAAGATTATGTTCCGTGACGCTCACGTTATTTATATACTTTCCCTCTCCCGGAACCGTTCAGTGGTTTCCACACACAGGTGGCCGGTGGTGGTCTCCTGCATGCCCGCTGTGACAGCTTCAGGTGTGAGTTGTGCTCCACAGGAGGGCAGGAATGCAGTGCCTGGTGCTTGCGGGGAGCACACTGCTGTCTGCCTGGGGGAGTGCTCCCGCCTTGCTCCCCCGTAGCCTCGCCTGCCTCTCCAGTTAACGGATCTGATCCTCGGAGGCAGGAGAGCAAAGGGATTGAGAGCTCGGGATCTGGACTATCCCATAGACTGGGGTTTTAAGCGTGAACTTGAGCAGGTTGCCTCTGTCTACTTATCTGTAAAATGGGCATAGTAGCACCTCCCTCTGGGGAGGCTGCGAGGCTGGATAGCAGAGCTCGTGTATGCAGTCGGCCCAGTGTGGGTCCAGGGAGCCCAGAGTGCGGCTCTGGCCGAGACAGAGACATGCCAGCCCGTGGAATAGTGGACCTGACCCTTTTCCGGGGCTCCTGTCACTTTGCCTTCCGTGGCCCCTGGCCCTGTCCCCTTCTCTCACGTTCTCGCCCAGGAAGGTACTGATTCCTGCTCAGCTCTGCCCAGGGGCTAGGACTGTCCTGTTAGCAAGGCAGGGTTCCAGCAGACCCTCTGAGAGGGGCTGGGGCTCAACTGGGTGCCAGATTTCCCTCATCAGCAGCTTCTGAACCCAGGTCACCCCCATGAGATGCCTGGGAAGGTGAGGGATGGTATGGGGGTGGGGCAGAAGCAGGAGCATTGAGCACCTGCTGGGCACTGGTCTTGACATACATTGACACATTTAATCTTCCCGATGCGGGTTATGTTATGCTCCATTTCCAGGTGAGGGGAACAGGCTCCGAAAGGTTGGATTACACAGCTTGTAAGATGTACCATTAGCTTTGGAATCCAGTTCTGTCTGACTGCTAGCCTGACTCCTTCCACTCTGTTACCTTTCAAGGGGAGGACTGCTGGAGACCAGGAAGGCCTGTAGCCTCAGGCTCTGGGAGGGGGGGCTGGGCAGGGTCAGGGCCCCCTGCTGTTGACAAGGTCAGACAGGAGCACAGGAGTGGGGTTTCTAGAACCCAGGACTATGGTCCAGGACAATTTCTGTGGATCATGGAGATGCTGGTGAAAGCCAGGCCCCGTTCCCAGGAAACATCCCATGGGCCGTGTGCAGGCATTGTGTCCCAGTCATGGGGCTCCCCCATCTGCCTCCCAGGCACCTGCTGTGCTGGAATGTTGGCCATGTTCTTGCCCCTTTCTGGGTGGGGGAGGCCCTCAAGTGCCTGTGGCTGTGTCCTGGGGCTCACCTGACAGGTTGGATGGTGATGAGGCCCGAGGGTCTTGGGATTGGGCGGTCAGGCACTGCTCTAGACCCCAACCCAGTTTTCATTTCCTTGTCTCCTGAACTATCCCAAGCCCTGGATATGCTATGACGGGAGGGCTTGGGCTACGAGTAGGCGGCGAGTTCTGGTCTGGCCCTGCTGTGCAGCATTGGGAAAAGTGTCTTCCCCTGTCTGGGCTTCAGGTCCTCATCTGTAAGATGAGGGGTTTGGTGAGAGGCTCCACAGGTTCTCTTCAGTTGGAAAATACTGTGCAGTGAGCTGGGAGTGTGATGTTGAAGACAGAGGGAATCGTGGGGCATGATGAAAGGAGTTGTGAGCTGAGATGAGTTCTAGAACGGGAGAGAGACCCGTGCATTCGCTCCCTCAGAGAACCTGAAGGAGGCCTCCTTTGTGAGCCTGCCCGCTGAGCAGTCTTTGCTGAGTTCAGAAGTGACCAATCCTGGGGTGGCGTTCTGGGAAGGTTGGCCCCCAGTCAGGTTTCCAGATGTGCCACTGCCTGCTCACTTCCCAGGGAAGGCTGACGGGAGTGGGGACAGCCCTGGCCTGCCCGCTTGCCCCAGCGTGTTTGGTGGCTGGAACAGGTGGGTATTTTTCCTTCCAGTTCCCAGCAGACTTCTGGCCCTCCTTAGGCCCTGGGCCTGCTCCCCTGCACTAGACAGGCTTGCGTGGGGCAGGAGAAGGGAGTCTGGTGTGGTGAGCACCCAGTGCATCTTGGGTGGAAGCTGGTTCTGTGGATGGAGGGTGGGATGCAGGGGGCCTGGCCAAGACCCTGGACTTAACACTGGTCTCTTGTCCCCGGAGTCCAGCCCACCTCTGTGTGAGCTGAGGGAAGGGTCCAGCCAGTTGGGGCCTTTGGAGGGGACTGGCGGCCTAGGGGACTGCGTCAGGAGCGCTGAGCAAGGGGTTCTCCCTCTGCCCCTGAGCCAGCGCCTGTCCCACCCGGGCAGCCCATCCTGTCACAGCCAGGGAGTGTCCCTTTCCAGAAGGACCTTGCCCTGCCACCTCCCCCACAGCGAGCAGAAGCACTGTTGGCAGGGAGGGCCCAGGTGACCAACCCTGGGGGCAGCACTCTCAGTGATGTGTGTGTGTGTGTGTGTGTGTGAATGAGCATGCATCTCCCAGAGTGTGGCTTTGAGAGGGGCTGGGAGGCAGCCAGGGGTCTGGTGTGCGGTGCCCCCGGGGCGGGGGGATGAGGCAGAAATGCCAGGGAGTACAGCAGCTGCTGGAGATACCACTTGGGATTCTGGGTGGCCGTTTCCTCCATGTTGGTGCCCTGTTTGGGGGAGCAATGGTGAGTGCATCTGGTTGTAGATTGGGGCATCTGAGCCCAGCGTGGACAGGGTGGAGAGGTTGGAGACTCTGGGGGTGGGGTGCAGAAGCTGCTGGGGGTGTTGGGGGGGCAGGCAACTCTCACCGGTGGGGTCACAGCTTGGCCAAGTGCAAGCCGGTGGCATTGACCATGAGGTTGGCTGCATGCAGCGGCCAGAGTGGTTCTGATGGCACCCACGGGTTGGGAGGAGGGAAGGTCTCTAAGTGCCCAGTGCAAACAGAGCCGCGTGGCCGCCTAATTGATGGGTTCTACTCCTGCAACCTCGAGGCCTCCTGGGCCAGACTTTCCTCGCTGAGTGAAGGATCCCTGTGATGGTCTTCAAAGCCCAGTGCTGGCGAGAGGTGCCCTGGCCTCCCTGCAACCAGCCTTCTCCTTGGGTCGTGAGGCGCTCCTTTCTTTCTTTTCTCTTTTTTTTTTGAGGCGCTCCTTTCTTTGGCAGCCCTGGGCTCCCTGGCCCGCCCCACAGTCTCTCAGGACCCACGATCACCTCCTCGCTGTGTCCCACCTCTCTTGTGACTCAATCTGCACCCCTCGTTGGTCCTGATTCAATCTCTAGCTCATGCCACACCCGCGCAGCCAGAGAAAATAATTAGGGGAGCAAAGTGGGCTGTCTGCCAGGTTCCCAGGGCAGGTGATGTCGGGGCTGGGCTGAGCCCTGGTCTCAGGAAGGTGGTGACAGGCCTGTGAACTGCGTTGGCTAGGAGCCCTGCCTAGGTTCTGGGGCATCTGAGGTGAGGTAAGTGGGAGACTCTGATTCTGTGCGTGGCCAGAGGGGTGAGACCCGGGGGGGGCGGGCGGTGGGCATTACTTCTGTGCCCTGGCTGTGGAAGGTGTTGACAGACAGATGGACATGCCTCTGTCCTATGACGTCAGCATGATGATCCCTTCATGCTACAAATCCGGGAACTATGGCTCGGGGAGGTTGAGCAGTTTTCTCAAGGTCCTATCTGGAAAGGCTGCCGGCCCCATCGCCTCCCAAGACAAGCTGTGGCCTATGACATCCCTCTGGCAGCAGGTCTTACACAGGGGAGTGTGGGAGACCCCGGCCAGGGCCAAGCAGGGGGCCAGGCTTCCCCCAGCCCGTCCCTGGCCTGCCAGGCCCCCATGGGTAGCCTTGAACATGGCAGGCGTGGAGCAGGGTGGTGCCTGGTAGAGAAGAGCCGCAAAGTCCAAATATCAGACTTGGAGTAGGAACTGGGATGGACCAGCCTGGAACAAGGCCCGGGAGATCCAGAGCCACTTTCCGGAGGGTCCGGGTCCAGTGTGTCTTCCATCCTCCCTGCCAGCAAGAGGATTTAGCCTCCTATGGCTCAGTACGGGTCATGGTCGGCATTTGCTGGGGGCTGTTTTGGTGTTCGGCACAGCAAGTCTGCAATCTAGCTCACCGTTTACCGGGGGAAGCTGGCGGCCAGGGAAGTTAAGTAGCTCCCCGAAGGGCACACGGCAAATACGGGCAGGGCTGGGGCTTGGCTCTGAGGCGGCCTGACCCTAAGCCTTGCTCCTGACCACGGGGCCGTCCTGCCTCTCCAAGTCACGACCTGCTGTCTCGTGCTCTGGTTCCTTTCCAAACGCAGGTCTGGGCCGTCTCGGGGCAGAGAAGGTACATATGTGTGCATGTGTGTGTTTGCGTGCAAGAATGCATGTGTGTTGGTGTCATGGGTGTGTTTGTGCCTAGGCAAATGGGGAAGGAAAACAACAACCCATCTGTTTTTTCAGCTCAGTAGACATCACTGCATGGTGAAGGAATGTGGATTCGGCAAAACATTTTTTTCTTCCTAGTTTGTGAATACCTTTGGGTTTTGCATTTATCAGAAAGGCATCTATCACTCTGGTCTTACTTAGCAGTTATCACAAAAAAGGGAATCCTGTTGTGAATGCATGCAGACACACATGCACACAGACGCACACATGCGCGTGAATACATGTGCACACACACATGCATGAGCACGACCACACGCGCGCGCGCACGCCCTTTAGCAGCCCGAAAGCGGACTCGCCGTGAATTCGGATGAGGCAGGCGTGTTCAGACCAAGGTGTAATTGCTGCGCTCTGGCTAGGGGGTTGGAGGCCGCGGCCGACCGCATGCAGCCTAACAGTCTTTGTTTCTGATAAGCAGAGACCACGGTCCCTACTGACAGGCAGGGCCCCCGGCTGTCTGTCCCACTGCCGGGCGGGAAGGAAGGAGGGCAGGGAGGGTGGTGGGGGAGGAGAAGAGAAAAACAGGAATGAAAGACAATAAGATAAGGGAGAGGGAGACAGACGGACAGACGGACAGATGACAGCTCAAGGCAGGCCCTGTGAAGTCTTTGCAGGCCATGGGGGTGGCTGCCATCCACTCTACTTTCCCAGCAGGAGCCGGGCGGTCCCAGCAGGCAAGTGGCGTGGGGTCTGAGGGGACGACGAGTGGGGAGGTCCGGTGCCCCACGGAGTAGATGGTGTCACTCAGCCACAGACAGGAGACTGCCACATGGTGAGGTGAAGCCTCCTGCCAAGCTTCCCCCCGCTGGTGAACCACAGTGCTGGGCCCGGGAGCCTCGTCGGCCTGACCCTAGCCAAGCTGTCCCCTTCCAGTAGGAGGATGCTGTCCCCTCGGTCCAGGTCCCCATGGCCCTCTCTGAAGGTCTCTCGCAGCTGAGCCTCTTACACGTGGCTCTGGAGGGAGCAGTGAGCCTCTAGCACCTGGAGTGAGGATGACTCTGCCCTTCCTTCAGCAGGAGTCGTGGTGACGGTGACATTTGCTGGTGGGCCTGCCTTCCGGCGCACCCTGGCTGCTGGATACCTCCCGCAAGGTTCAGAACCTGCAGGGTCAGGGGCTTGGCCCAGGAGAGGTGAAGTGTAGGGGTCTTGTGGGGGACTGAAGGGCCATCTGGAATGCCATTGGTTGGCCAGATGCTGAGGAGCATTTGTACCGTGATGCAAAGCCTTGCTGTGTAAACTCATGTTGACCATGTCACTCCTTTGTTCAACACCCTTAGATAGCTCCCCAGGTCCTTTGGAAGAAAACCCAGACTCCAGCCCGGCGTGTGCTCTCCCTCCCTGTAGCCTGGTCCCTGGCAGGGCTCTGCTGCTCTGTGTCTGTCCCCTGCCACCCGCAAGGCTCAGCACCCCGTCCCTGCTTTCCTGACTGCGACCTGCCACCCTTGCTGTGAGTGCCTCTGTGTGCAGGGCTGGGCTCTGGGGTGGCAGGCTCCGGGGCTCCTCTTTCTGCCCCCAGGGCTTGGCCCTCACACCTGGAGACGTGCCAGGGATGGACCTGGCAGCCGGGCCCCGGCTCTCCTGGTCCTTCCCCAGCTCCCGCAGGCTCCAGGGGGCTTATCTGTCAGCCCTCTGATTTCCATGGGCTTCCATGGGCTTCCAGCAGCACCGGCCCATCTCCCCACCCCTGCTCTGCTCGGCTGCTGCTTCCCTTCATCCAGGACCTCAGTTCCAGCATGCAGACCCCAGCTGCAGGGGACCTGGAAGTCGTTCCCTTGGACACTCACACTTGCACACGGAACCGAGGCCCAGACAGGGAAGTGAATTCTGACAGGAAGGGTCACGGAGCCTGTGTCCCCCTCCCAGGGAAGTCCTGTGTCAACCTCTGGAGGGTTTCTGGCCTTTTCTCAGAGGTTAGTGCCTCGACCCATGCCCCACTCCACCCGTGGCTGGTGAGCTGACGGCCCACCGCAGCCGTGGCCTCCCCCCTGTCCCGGGGCCTGGAGCTGGCTCGCCGTCTGCCCTAGTGGACCTGAGTCCTGAGGGGCGTCGGTGATTCCCTCACGCCTCTCTTGTGCTCCCCACTGGCCCGTGCCACGAGCCTCTCTTTGCCACGATCTCCCTCCAAAGGAGACAGTGGCTGTGCCCATTTCTGGGGCTGTTAGGGAGAGGAAGGAAAAACAGAAGCAAGTGCCCCCAGCTGCTGCCGCCTGGCCCGGCCCTCCCTGGCCTCCCTGCCATCTCCAAGGGGGGTCATTCTCCTGAGTGGGGAGAACGTGGGCAAATGGCCTCTGACAGGGTGGGTGTACTGGCTTCCGAGGAGAACAGGGCTGGAACCAACCCTGACTGCCCTGGCCCTGGCTCTGTGGCTCTGGGCGGTCTACTGCTGTTCTCTCTGGGCCTCAGTTCACTGGCCTCTAAAATGGGGTCATTAAAGAACCCTCCTCATGGGAGGTCAAAGTGCAGGAGAGGTAGAAGGGGGATGTTGTGTGGGGCACTCAGTATGGGAAGGGGCTCAACGGGTGTTAGTATCCCCACCTCTGTTTTCCTAGGATATCTCAAAGATATCCCCATTTTAACTTGGAACCAGGAAAATGGAACTCAGACACTGGGTGGGGGGGACATACTGGGGAGCACAGGGAAGGCTTGGTCTCCTGGAAGGAACATCCATGCTTGCACCAGGGGGTGGGGGTTTGAGATGGGATGTCACCCGGGTATGCTGCTGGGTCCTTCGGCACAGTTTCTTAGCCGTGAGGTGGGATAGTGGCATCTCCCTGGCAGGGGCCCAGAAGCCGTGGATGGATGGGCCCTGGGGTGCTGTTGGTTTTCTTGGTGGGGGCTCTCCTTTTACCCTCAATGATCCTGTCATCCCATGGGGAGTAAGAATGCAGGCCGTGACCTCATTATTCTTCTTGGGACCCCCTCATCAGGTCTGGGAGAGGTATAAGTCATGGCCAGTCCTCTTTGGAGGGAGGAAGTAGGTGTTTATAATGTCAGCTCCTGCCTTCTCTTCCCCAAATCATCCCCACTTTGCCTTTTCCCAGTCTTTTGCTTTCTTTCTAGGCCCTTCCACGTCCAGCACTCTATGGCTATTCTCTCTCCGGGAAGCAAGGAGGAGGTGCTGGAGGGAGAGGTGGGCAGGGGTCTGTAGGGTCCACTTCCACTTCAGGGGGGCTCAGCACCTCCCCTGGTGCACCCCAGACCTCATGGGGCCTCAGCCGCAGGCAAGGGTGGCTCCGTGGGGCTGGCTCTGGTGTTCTGAACAAGCAACAGGAGAAATGAAGCAGCTACATCACAATTCTCGTCTTTTACACACTTTCTTTGGGGATGACTGGAGTGGACCATTGGTGGGAGGGGACACGAAGAGGGAGTAGCTATCTTTCCATGTTGTGGGGAGACAGATTCTGAGAGTTTTTTCCAAATATATATATATTTTTGGTTAGTTAGCGTTTTTTTCTAGTAATCTCTACACCCAGTGTAGGGCTCGAACTCACGACCCCGAGATTAAGAGTCAGATGCTCCACCGCTGAGCCACCCAGGTGCCCCTCAGAATATTTTTGATAAATTAATTGGGTGCTTCCCAGTATTTGGGGCTGGCCTGGGGCATGGCCTCCGAGTTGCAGCCTCATCAGGAGAGAACCCTTCAGCCCAGTTTCCTGGCCTCCAAGGGAAGGGTCCTCCCTTAGGACGAGGCCGCAGGTGCCCTGGTGGATGCTGGGCCCCGTGGGGGCTGTGGAGAGCGGCCTGGCCCCGAGGCTGTGCGTCCAGTCCCTCACTTCCCTCACTCCTGGTTTCTCCTCTGTGAGCCGGCGTGGTGACGATTCAGAGTGCATCTGGGAATGCAGCTTGCTCTGGTGGATGCCGTGGGGGGTCCGCTGTGCGGGCAGGGGAGCTGGGCCTGCAGACCTGCCCCCTCTGCCCTTGGGAGTCGGGAGTCGGAGCTCTGCAGGTAGCAGCCCCCATTCTGAAGCCCTGGAGCCTCCCCAAGGAACTGGCCCAGGACATCACCTGAGAATTCTCCTGTACCTTTTTCCCTCATGCTCAGAAGTAAGGCTACATTTGTAGCTTCCCCTACTATATTCTCTATAGTTATGAGTAAACAGCGTTTTAATGGAAAAGCAGTATAACCGCTATATTAAAGAGCATTTCTGAAAACCCAGCATTACCCCAAATCCCGTCATCCTAACACAAATTTTTTTTTTCTATCTATTGTCTCCCCTTGTACATATGGTTGATTCTCCGAGTTGCACTTAGAGGATGCATTCAACTTTGTTTTATTTCCATCTACCATATGATCTTAAACATTTCTGTATTTTTTTTTAAAGATCTTATTTATTTATTTCAGAGAGAGAGAGAGAAAACGCATAAACAGGGGGAGGGGCAGAGGCAGGGCAGAAAAGCAGGCTCCCCGCTGAGCAGGGAGTCCAATGTGGGACTGGGTCCCAGGACCCTGGGATCGCGACCTGAGGCGAAGGCAGACACTCAACCGACTGAGCCACCCAGGCCCCCCATTTCTGAATTTCTATGTCTTTATAACAATGACCTAAAATAGCTGCAGTCCTTTTCCACTGTGTTGCTGTAATACCAACATATTCAAAATGATTTCTTTCCTGGGAGCCCAGAGGATGCGGCCAGGGTTTTGCAGGCGTAGGTAACCCTGCAGTGCACACCTTGTCCGTCCCTTATTCATGACAGTGTTGGTGAGGCAGGCCAGGTTTCTGGCAGGGGCTGGACTTCCAGCCTTCACTGGGGTAGCTGTAGTCTTGCTCTCTGGTATATTCTAAAATCAGATACCACAGAACAGGTATCCTCTGGTGTAAGTGCCTCCTGTGTGTGAAGCACCGTGCTAGGTGCTTTGTGGTCATGAAGTCATTCATAACAGTCCTGGAAGATCACATTCCATTTTCCATCAAGGGGTCCTGAGATGAGAGGAAACTGGGTCATTTGCCCATAGCTTCTAGCAAGAGGCCGACCCAGGCTTCAGATCCAAGGCTTCATTGCACTGCCTCTCCTTACAGCATAAGGTAGTGAGCTCCCCATCTGTGGGGAGTATTCAAACGGAGGTTGGATGACAGAGTGTCTAGAATACTCTAGATAGAGTTTCTCAATCTCGGCATCATAGATGTTTTGACCAGATAATTCTCTGTTGTTGGGAGCTGTCCTGCCCATCGTAGGATGTCTAGGAGTGTCCCTGGCCTCTACCCACTCACTGCTGGTAGGGCAATATAGAAGCAATAACATACGTCTGTAGACATTACAAAGTGTCCCCTGGGACACAGATTCGCTCCCAGTTGCTCACTGCTGCTGTAGGGGATTCCTGAGTAGGATGGGAGGTTGACTGCTGGATCCCTGGGACCTCCGTGAGGCTCCCCGTCTGGCAGGATCCTTTGGCCGACTGTGTCTCCATCAGTGGGTGGCTGATTGGAGGGATTGGGCACGGTGCCATCGTGGAGGGGAGTCCTGGGGTCCAGGCTAAGGGGAAGACCTGACTGCCTCTTCCACGTGCAGACCCCGCAATAACCAGATGTGCCCTGGGGCGGGGAACCCGGCTCCCCGTTTAACGACTGTGGATGACAGTCCCATGACCAAGGGCCACCTCAACCTGTGACCCCTCTGCTTCTGGCCAGTTTAGGAGATTCCCCTCATCAGAGGAAATCGGCTGTGCCACTGTGGCCTCTCACAGTTGGGGACATCCTTGAGCGTCTTCCCAGGGACAGTCTTGGTCGGGGAGCCCACCCATGGCACTCCAACTTGCAGATCAGGCCTGCGGGGACAGGGCTGGCAAGGAGACTGTGATTTTGCAGTGCTGCGTGTAGACTTGGGCTTTAAAGAGCGCTCTCATTTCCTCTCCGGAAGCCTTCAAAAGGCCTGGGGAACAAAAGGGGCTTGATTGAGTGTGCCTTGGAGAGCTTCATCGAAAGAAGGGAAAAGAACAAGCGGCCCACAACTACAAAGCCACTTAATTTTGCATATGGTGTCATGCCAAGAAATGCTGAAGTGCAGGAACAAGCAGAGAGACATGTTCCTTTTATCAGGAGGGTGTGGACTGGCAGCGAGAGCCAAGGACAGCCGTCAGCAAAACGGTGCTGGGTTTTGGCACCCCATCCCCACAGTTTCTCCCCTTACCCCCTTCCTCTGGCTCCCTCCAGCCCTCTCTGTTCTGTCCCCCTCTGCTTAAAGAAATGAACTTTTTGTACCCCAAGCACTTAAGGCCTGACCTTATTCCAGGGCAGTTTGCATTTTAATAGGCTGTGCTTGAAAATGAAAAAGCATCGAAGAAGTGACTCTCTAATGGTGTAATTTTCGGGAGTGAGTAAGGGTGGTGGTATTTATTTATTTATTTATTTGGCCAGTGAGTTCCGTCTGGCACCTTCTAAGCTACAAGCAACCAGCTGGACTGCATCTTTCAGTCAGGCTCTCTGGGGTCTGTTAAATTACCATGACCAGCTGTCTGCTGTGGGGGACGGTTTAGGAGACAGCTGACTTCAGAGCACTGGGGTCACTATGACAGCTCTCACTGCACGTTTATGGAACGCCGTGTGCCAGGTGATGTGTCAGGGGCTGGGAGTGAAAGCCAAAGAGCCAAACCACCCAGGCGTAGGATGGTGAAGCAGCGAGTTGAAAGGTCTCCCGGAGTGCGATGGCCAGGCTGACGGGGGCTCCGCGGGAGCGCTGTGACAGTCTGGGGCAGGAGGGCCAGGAAATACTTCCTGGGGGAGGTGACACGGGCCTTAGCCTTAAAGGTATAAGCCGGAGTTAATTGGGCAGAGGTGTTTTGGGGAAGGGAAGAGCATGGGCTCAGAAGCCCGACAGGCACTGGTGATCACAGCTTTCTGGGGTCATGTAAAGGGTGAGGTCCAGGTTGGTGGAATGAGGTCCCGGAGACAGGGAGGGCTGAGGCCTTGGGGGTCTTGTGTGCCCTGATGTGCAGTTTCCCTCAGGCAGCTGGAGCCACCATCGGTGAGTGCTCGCCTATTTGGACATCGACCTTCAGGACTCAGCCACAGGGCCTCTGGCACACCCTGCATCCGGCTCATTGCCCCAGACACACTCTTCTTTATCTGCTATAGTCCTCTCCCCTTTAGTAGACCATCCTGGACCTGACCTGTCCTCCCTTAGAAAATGTGTATTCACTCTTTCCTCCAGGAAGCCTTCCCTGACTTCCCTCACGCTAGCCAAGGCTCCCTGTAGCCCCTTGAGTTTATCCCTCCACCAGGAAGCTTGTTCTTGTTGTCACTGTCTCTTTCCCTTGATGACTGTCTCCCTGCTTGGGCTGGGAGCTCTGGAAGAGTAGTGCTGTTTAATTCACCTCTGTAGTCAAGGTCACAGCCCCATGCATGGCACACAGTAGGTCCTCAGGAGCAGGTGCTACCTGCATGAAGAACCTCACGCTTGTGCCCAGTCATGGAGCCCTTAGAACTTCCCTGGCCTCCCAGAGAGGGCGGGTGCTCAGGCTGCAGCCGCCACACACAGGGCTGGAATGGGTGTCCGTTTGCTGGGCCTGGGGGCCCAGACGCCTGGTATAGGTTGGGATGTGTGACTGCCAGGAGACAGGAAGGTGTGTGAGGGCTAAGGGGCTCCTGGGAATGTAGGAGGAAGAGGGAGGCCTGGGACAAGTTGCAGTTGGGCAGGGCTGAGGAGGGGGCAGCTTAGCAGGTGGGCCTGGGATGCCCTCCTTCCACCTCAGGCACGGAGCTGCCAGCCAAAAAGGCAGTCCACTCCTGTTGGCTTCACTCCTGGGGGTGGTGCTGGCCGTTGTTTCCTGGCAGAGCCTGGGGAAAGCCGGTGGCTGAGCCTGGAAAAGGCACAGACAGAAAAGCCGAGTGAGGGCATCGCCTGGGAGGTGTGGGGAGGGCCGTGGCTGGGCAAGTCAGAGCAGCATGCCGCACAGACCGAACCAGGAGATGCCAGGCCACCCACCGGCCTGGTTCTCCCCAGAGCCTCGAGAGGCAGGGCAGCTACCCTGGATCTGCAGCCAGCCCTCCCTGCCCCTGCCCTGCGCCCTACCCCAGACCCAGCACCACCTGTGGAAAGGGTGACCTCTAGCTTCAGAGATGGTTGGTGTTCAGCAATATGGTGGCTGGTTCTTGGATGCAGGTGGCTCGGGCCCGTTTGCTTGGATCCTGTCTATCTTCCCCACATGCCAGAGTTCCTGTTTCCGCCCAGTTGTAGCATGACATGCACTCCCGGGGGGGTCCTGCGATCCTCTAGAGGCTGTGATCCGGGTGATGACAGGAAGAATATGGGAAAGCCGCCTGCACCATGTCACTGACCCCAAAATGCCACCCCCTAGTCTACAATTCCACTACAGAGAAAATAGCCCCTTTGAATGCCTAATGGCTCAAAAAGCACATTTTAAGCAGAAAGCACTTAATTTTTTACTTATCTTGAAAATGGCATGTGCCTACAGTAGGTCCTCAGTAATTTATAGACTTGAGTGCAAAGTGCTATGCATAGCAAAGCCTTTGTGCTCAAGGAGTTTATACCTTTTTTTTTCCCCATTCGTTGTCAAATGACCCTTTATTGAGCTATTTTCCTTTGTAGTTCTTCACTAGCTGGCTATTCCATGGCACCACTGTTGACGTCATCTGTGATGTCATGGGGGTGGCGGCCATCCACACTGCAGCCCACAGACCGGGCAGTCCCCGGGATCGCTTTAGAGGTTCCAGAGAGTTCTCGGGCTGAAGAGCGGTGCTGAGTCTGTCGGGCGTGGTTGACAGACTCGTCAAAAGGGGTATTTCCACTGTGCTTCTTGTTTTTCTGCTGCTTTCTGCCCCTTGGCGGCTCCTTGAGGGCTCTGATAATGCAGAGGCAGCAGGTAACCCTTCAGCCTGGGCCTGCCTCTTCCGGACGGTCAGTTTTTCACGGTCATCCTCAGACCCTTCCAATCACCGGGTGCCTTGACGACGTCATCACCAACCTTTTTGGGAGACAGCCCCAGGGGGCCGATCCTCGGGGCCAGGACAGGTGTGACACCGACTTTGTCACCGGTGCACCTCAGGTACACGACTTTGATCCCGTTGGGGTCGAACTTAGGTGGCGTGGCGGAGGCAGCTGGTGTCGATGAGCCCGGATTCAGGATGACCAAAGACTGTTGTACCTTCACCTCCTCCAGGCTGAAAGCCAAAAAGCTCAAGGAGTTTATACTTCGAGGGAAGCGGTGCATTCATAGGCCAGTAGCAATTTTGCCCCGAAGACCTTCCCAGCAGCGCGGGACGCCAATGCCTGTGGCAGACGTGACCGGTTTTTTCCAGCACCTGCCCCTGGCCTGAGCTGACCCTTTGTTTGCCCTCCATCTGACCCTCAGCCCCTCACCCCCGGAATGCTGATGGGTTCGGGGAGCAGCCCTGACCTTGTGGAGATCAAGGACAGAGGGGAGGCCAAGAGAGGAGAGGGCATTCTCTGCAGGGATTCGGTGCCAGGGAGCATTTATGTACTGAGTCAGGATCAGACGCGGAGGAGTCTGCCTCTGGGGCGAGCATAAAGGGAAGCAGAGGCGGAAACAGGTACTGAAAACACAGTGATACAGAGCTTGACCTCAGGGGGCTTGACCTCAGAGGGCGTGACTTCGGGCTGACCCCTAACCTGGGTGGTATGGGGCTCAGCCGGAGGGGCTTTGGGGAAATAGCACTGCAGGCCCGGAGATCCCAAGGTGGGGCCTTGGTGGGGATTTGTACCTTATCCCATAGGCACCTCCCGCCTTTCGGGTTCTTTTTTTCCTCCTCAGCTCCCCCTCCTTCAGGGATTTACTGCACTAGCTGGGCCTCTGTCCTTGCCTTCCCTCCCCGAGTCTTGGGTGAAGGGGGCCCTCGCTGCCCATGACGGGCCCGTTCCCGGTCCTGCCCTCTAGAGCCCTGGGCCCCGGCAGAGGCCTTCTCCCCTGCAGGCAGCCTGCCCAGGGCAGTCTGTTTTCCCTCCTTAGGGCAGAGGTGAAGCTTGTTTTTCTTCCCGGCTCAGGAATTGCGCCTGAGAAACACACAATGCAGCTGTTAAAATATCTGGGTCTGGCTGGGCGGCCGCACAGCGGGCCCCTTGTTCGCCTCAGACGGCAGCCTCCTCGCGGGAGCCGAGTTGGGAGCATGCTTCTGCTGGCGCTGTGCTGGCGGGGGGCGTGAGGCGGAGACCCCGGTCCTCTGGAGCTTCTGAGGCTTTGGGGGGTTCTCCACGGAAGACAGGGGTGGACAGCAGGCCTTTGCCATCAAGCGGGATGGCACATTTACAAGAACGAGGCACAGGCCCTCTGGCGGGGAGAGGGAGAGGAAGGGGCTGGGACGGGGCTGCCTTGTCCAATCTTGGACAGGCCTCCTGTTGGTGGCTTGGCCCCCCTGCACTGCCTGGGACAGGTCTTCCTGCCCCAGGTGGGCAGGCTCACCCGGGCTGCCGTGATCACGCAGCGCACGCTTGAGCCCAGGCACGCCTGGGCTTTTAATCCCTACCGTGATGGAGGTGCTGTTGTCAGCCCCATTTTACAGATGAGAAAACTGAGGCACAGGGAGACGTTCCTTCTTGTCTGTAGCTCTAGGTGGAGCTGGGATTCTAATGTGGCCACCTTTCTCCGGGGTCTGCACTCAGTGCGCTCCCTCTGAACCTGCTGGCTGCTGAGAGGACCAGGGAGTGATGTAAACGTTTCAGAAGCGGCACAGGGAGGTCATGGTTGGTCCAAATAGGACCCTGGGTGGGAGTTCATAGGGCAGGCTTCCTGGGTTTGAAAGCATGGCTTCTGTGGGTAGGGCAGAGAGGAAAGAATGTTCCGGGCAGGAAAGCATGGAGACGATGTAAGGGCAGGGGACATGGATGGGGCCTGGTGTTTTCAGGGAATATACCCTGGTGCAAGTGAATGGCCGTTTTGATGCCATCTGAAGTGTCGATCATGAAGTAGCTCTTACCCATATCCTCCCAGAAAGAAAAAAACAAAAACAAAAACGGGAGGCCTCTTGCCCAGCTCCAGTCCTGATACCCATCTCCCCTTATCTGAGGCTGGCTTCCACAGCAGAGGCCTTCATTTCCCATCGGGGCCGTCCCTGGTTGCTGTTCCGGCCCAGCAAGTCAGTGAATTAGGGTTAATGATCTGTTTCCCCGCACACCATCAAGCGCAGGGGCTGGGCAAATTAGGGAGCTTTCGTACTTGGAAAAATCCATTCAAGGAGTGATGAAGAAGCAGGTGCACTCGCTAGGAGAGAGCTTTTTCCGTGGTGCCAGCCCCTGGCCACAGTGGGAGGGTGAGGGCTTTGCCCCCTGTTTTTCAGGCCTCTGGTCTGAAGCTCCTATGGGAGCCAGGCTGGCCAGGTCGCATGGCCAAAGTGTGTTCAAGACTCAGGAAGCAAGGAAGTGCCTTCTTCCCAAACCCGTCTCCCTCTGACTTGCCCTTCCCAGAGACCCTGTCGGGGCCCGCAACTCCCCCGGCCAATGCAGTCTGTCCCCTGCTACTTTCTCCCTGTAAGAGTGCACTCCTTTCTTTTCCTCTCTGCCCGCAGTGTGCCAGGGGTCATGCCCATGGCATTCCCTGCCCCTGGCGTGCCCTTCCTTCTCTCCTCTGCAGGCCAAGTTCAAGGCCTTTCACTCCCTGTCGTGAAGCCACAGGGCAGACGGGTGGTCATCAGGAAGGCCCCTCTGACGTCCCCAGTCAGGAGCCCTCACTCCCTGAGTTTCCATGGCCATGAAGTCTCTGCTCCTTATTTGACTTTTAGCATATACTGACTGAGACGTCCGTGAACTCTAAGCTGTGCTTTATGCTTTTTGACACCTCTTCGATATTCCTCCCGTATGACCGGCATCCACATATTCAGTAAATTTGGTGGTGGTCGAACATGTGTGGGCTTCAGAATCCAGCGGACCTGCACTGAAGCGGTAGAGGTGCTCCATGTTAGCGCTGCAACTTTGGGCAGGTTACTTACTCTCTCTGGGCCTCTGTCTCCTCGTAAAGCAAGGATCATGATATTGGCGTCACACGGTAATAACAGGAGGAGAGGAGATGGCCCGGTGTGGGCACCTGCAGGTGCTTGAGGCTTCTGATCTTTTCTTTCTCTGGTAATGAGGCTCCCAGTATGAGGGACCCTGCTGGGCAGAGCAGGGGTCCAAGGAGCGATGGAGACATTTGAGGGACTCTTCTTTCTCCGGGTCACAGGGGAATGAGAGCCCCACGTTCTATATCACGGGGCAGAGAGTGTCAGAAGGATGCTTTATTTTTTTCCAGATGTGTCTCCCTTTGTTGTCCTCACGGTGCCCCGGGCAACAGGCCAGGCAGCGGGCCATGTGCCAAGCCCACGTAGAGACAGAGGTGTCTGTGCTGGGTAAGGAGCGGCTGCCCTATGCCAGCATCCCGCACACACTGATACGTGTGAGGTTCCTCTTCACCTTGGGAGGGACCATACAACCTCTCACTGTCCGTGGGGTCAGGGAGCTGGGACCCCATGGTCCAGCCTCTTATCCCATATCTGAGCCGTCCGGGGTCCCCAGGGTCTTCTATAGGCTCTGATTGCCCTCCCCCAGGGGACTGTGGGAAGCCCTGGCCAGGATGGTGCCAGAGGGGCCGGCCCAGACAGGAGTGTGTGGGTCTCCTCCACATGTCAGGTCACTGGAAGAGGGAGGAGCCGGGGGGACAGGGCAGTGACATGGCTCTGGTGGTGGAAAGTCCATCATATCTCCTCCAGCTCTGCAGACCCTCTAGGTCTGGAGCCCCTTGTCTGGGTTTCACTGGAGACGGTTTGCTGCTGGGCCCTAGTGGGGCTCTTTCACATAGGCGTTGATCCCACACACAGAGACAAGGCAGGTGGACAGAGAAGCCGCTGAAGCTGTCCTGCAGAGAGGTGCATGTACTCATTAGCCCCAGCTGTCACCCTGGGCCCCCGCAGGCAGGTGACCTTTTCTTGGAGGCAGGTGCCTACCCGCCCAGGTTCTCCTGCCTGGCCAACCCTCAGTGGGGACCCGGTGTTTGTGGGGTTGCCGCCGTGACATGTGTTAACAACCACGCCGGGAAGGTTGACTGTCCTCTCAACCACCCGTGTTACAGGGGAGGAAACAGAGGCTCAAAGACGGGCAGTAACATGGCCAAAGACACACAGCTGATAGGGACTGCACTGGTCCAAGCAGAAGCACATCTCACACTGGGAGAATAAAATGGATACATATTATAAAATAGAATTCTTTTATCCCCTGGGACGAAGGGCAAGCAGAGTTCCCCAGATTGGTGTAGTCCTGGGGAACCCTCACCTCACCCACTTCCTCTTCCCACGCAGGGTGGAGGAGTAAGCGTCAGTTTTGCCCCAGGTGAGGCAGTGGGGCTGCGTGGAAGCATATATCTGCTCCCTCATGCCTCTGACCTGGAGAGTCAGACCCCCAGATTCCCGTTTATGTGGCTGGCCTCTGCATTGTGGTGTTGGACTGGTAGCCCCTCAGTTGGGAGCACCCAGGAGAATATCCACTTTCCAGATGGCAGTGCTAAAGTTCTGGGAGATGAAATGATGGGTGCCCGGCCACTCGGCAGATAAGGATGCGTCCTCAGCACCCTGGGGCCACAACCGGGGAGGGGAGGAGTCTGCTGCTCTCTTCTTCATGATAACTAGCTTATAATGATCATTACCTTTAATCTGTGCTGCACTGACTGTGTGTTTTTCACTTTAGGAAATTTCACCTATTTTATCTCATTCGATCTGAAAAACGAGTCTGATCAAGGCAGGGCGGTGTTTATTATCTCTGCTGTATTTGTGTGTATGTGTCGGTCTGTGTGTATCTTTGCACGTACACGATCGTGTGTGAGTGTGTGCACGTGGCGTGTGCCTCTGCATGTAACTCGGTGTTCCTGTGTATGTGAGTACACGTATGTGTGATACGTGATCGTGCATGCACGTGTGACCGGGTATACGTGCTTGGGCGTGGCAGGGGGTGTTGCGTGTGGGTGCATGTGTGTGCACGCACATGTTTGTGACGGTGTATGTGGTCGCGTGTGTTGTGTGTGCTCCGTGTGTGCCCATGCGTGTCTACACATGTGGGGCTGGGGCACGCATGTCGCTCAGCTGAGATCAGAGGAGGTGAGAACACCACGGCCCCGAGGTGGCTGCGAGGACCGGGAGACGAGGTTTCATCTCTCTCCTGGAGAACGATTTCGCCTGGGGAAGACGCTCTAATTCCTGTGACTCACTCGTTAGAGGAGTTCAAAGCAGCCAGGTGGTGGGAGGGTGTCTGGGATTGCAGGTTTTGGAGGGATTCGCTCATTCTGCTCTGATTATTAATGCATTCTTC
This sequence comes from Mirounga leonina, assembly GCF_011800145.1. Lineage (NCBI taxonomy): Eukaryota > Metazoa > Chordata > Mammalia > Carnivora > Phocidae > Mirounga > Mirounga leonina. The sequence goes on from NW_023270377.1 coordinate 101,216,452, forward strand.
AAGCCAGTCCTTTCACTCAGAGTTCTTAACCTTTTCTGTGCCGTGGACTCCTCCTCGGAATGATGCTGTAGACGCACAGGATAAAAACACATAGGATTACGAGAGAAGCCGGGTCTATTGAACGCAACGATCAAATGCATTGGTGCTGTGGGAGTGTGTGTGTTTCTGTGTTGGCTCAGGTTGAAAGGTCACTGGGGTCTAACGGTGACCTTAAGCGGGATGCCATGGGGAGCACAGGTGAGGCTCTGTGCCGTGGTGTGAGCGCATCTGTGTCTTATGCCTTGGCAGGCTCAGAGGCACGGTGGCTTGTCCACGTTCAGGCCCGAGGGACACCAATTTCCAGTTCCGAGTTAGCCAAGAGAAAACGTGTTTTTTGTTTTTTGTTTTTTCCTTTGGGTTATGCAGCCTTGCATTTGCTGGAACTTGTGAATTACTTAGAATAATTTGTAAGTGATCAGGAAGTGACCTTGTAAAGTGGCATCCCGTGAAGGTTTTCCTAAACCTGCCTGTGTATTACAAATCCCCGTGGGACATTTTTAAAAATGGCGATATTTTGTCCCTGACTCTCTGCCCGGACCTCTGGAATCCAAATCTCCAGGAGAAGGTCCAAGAATGTCTGCGGGGGCTCTTGGTGCCGCCAGCAGCCTCTGGAGGGCCGGTGACTCTGGGGTCTCCTAATGAAGACAGGCTCCTCCTGGCTCCTGGTCCGGTGCTCCCCCTTCCCTGAGCAGAACCTGGGGAGTGCAGTCGCATCCCCTCTCGGGAGTTGTCTGGACATGCTCAAGCAGTGTGAGTTCTCTAGGTGAAGTGGGGGTGTTGCCTCTCCTCCCCCCGTGAGTGCTGTGTTCCCAGCCCCTCCTGTTGTGGAGCCTTTCGAGGAGCCTGTGGGGAACATTTCGGCACAGACCCTCACGACCCCCAACTGAGGTCTGGGACCCCAGAGCCCGGCACCCCGCCCTTACTGTCCCCAGCTGGCCTCTGGGGGCTCAGGTGAGGCTGCTGACAAGGCTGAGGCGGCTGCCTCAGAGGAGCTTCGGGAGTGAAAGTGGCTGCCTGGGACCCTGGGCGCCTGGTGTTTATCCAGAAATTGTGCTAATCCCACTAATTCCTGTGCTTTACGCAGCCTCTCCGCTCTGTCTCCCGCCTTCCTCCTCTGGCAGGGGAGGGAAGTGGTGGGCAGCAGCTGATCTGCAGGAGACCGGTCCTGTGGCACGGTGGGTACTGCACGGACTGCCCCCCCAGCCCCCCCACCCCCCAGCTGGGCCAGCTCCCCACGGGCATCCGTGGGACCCCAGTGCTTCCGGGTGTACACCCGTTCCTCAGGTCACAGAAGCAGTCTGCGTAGTGGGACTCTGATGACTACCCTTCCTCCCCGCACTCCATTCACCCGGGTCCTGTGGTGGCACACCTTGAGGCTTCGGGCGGCATGACTGCCCCAGGACCTGGCTCTGGACCTGGCCCTTTTCCCTCCGTAGAAAGTGGCCTGAGGGCAGCTCACTTCCTCCCTTGTAAGGATCAGGTTGATGACACCCACTCTGACAACATCACAGGGCGGGGTGCTGGTTGAAGGAGCCACGGCTACTGTTCTCCAAGAAAACCCCCAGCCTTTTCCTGCTCTTCTTTCCAGTCTCTTCATGTCCCTTCGTAGAAATTGTCACAGTCTCTTGAACCTCTTTCTTTCCTTGGCATCCCTGATACAGAAGTCTGATGGTTCTGACTTGTTGGCCTCAGAGTTTCCCCATCTGCATTTGGAAAGGGTTGGATCCATGCCTCAGGAGTCTGCCAGCCCCTCACTGGGGCTGGGGCTGGGGTTTGGTCACATGTGCTGACCCTGTGGGTGTCTTGAGTCCTGCGCCGGTTTCTGGTCCACTGAGCCCCGTGCCCTCCAGATGGGGGCCTGGCTCCCTGGGCACACCTTACCCCTCGGCAAGGGTTCTGGACATCTGCTCAGCTGGGTCCTCCAGACTGCCCTGGAGGAGATCACAGTCAAGCAGGAGGCCAGGTGGGGGTGTCGCAGGTTATGACCATGCTGTGTAAGAGGTGCCATGGTGGGGGAGTATCCAAACCCAGGGCAAGGGCACCCAATTCACTTAGGGGATGTGCAGAGCCTAGCCATCTCCAGCCTAGTGCAGTGTGAGGCGTGAAGCTGATTGTCAATAAAGAATTACTGAGGGGAGCTTGGGTGGCTCAGTCGGTGGGGCAGCCGACTCCTGGTTTTGGCTCAGGTCGTCATCGTGGGGTCCTGGGATTGAGCCCTGAGTGACGTTGGCCTCGGTGCTCAGTGGGAAGTATGCTCAAGGATTCTCCCTCTCCCTCTCCCCCTGCTCGGCCTATTTCTCTCTCTCTCTCAAATGGATAAATGGATCTTTAGTGGATGAATGTACAACCGCCCCACCCCAGACGGCTCCAGCAGACAGGGGCCCCGGCCCCATCATGGTGTTTTCAGGCAGCTCGAACAGAGCCTTGGCTTTTGCCTGCCCTTGACGGGTGGTCTCCATCCACCAACCTCGCTACCTTGGAGACAACACTAGAGCCGGAACCATGCCCAGTCCTGCTTCTGGGATTCCCTGGGCTCCTGGCACAGTGCTCCCCATACCTGCAGGGCTCACCAGTTAGTAACCTTACGCCTGCCAAGGGATTCCAGGGTAAATCCCTTAGCACTGTGGGATCCTAACGCGAGGGACAGCTCACTGTGGTGCTTGAGAGTCCAGCTTTGGGGCAGATAGCCTGGGCTCAAGGCCTGGCATAGACACTGCTAAGTGTGCATCTTTGGGCAAGTTACTCAACTTCTTGGAGTGTCTCTTTCTTTTTCTTTCTTTCTTTCTTTCTTTCTTTCTTTCTTTCTTTCTTTCTTTCTTTCTTTCTTTCTTTCTTCCTTCCTTCCTTCCTTCCTTCCTTCCTTCCTTCCTTTTTCTTTCTTTCTTTCTTTCTTTCTTTCTTTCTTTCTTTCTTTCTTTCTTTCTTTCTTCCTTTCTTTCTTCCTTTCTTTCTTTTTTTAAAAAAGATGTTATTTATTTGAGGGAGAGAGGGCACAAGTGCGGGGCGAGGGGCAGAGGGAGAAGCAGACTCCCCACTGAGTGGGGTTCCATCCCAGGACCCCGAGATCATGACCTGAGCCGAAGGCAGCCGCTTAACTGACTGAGCCACCCAGGCGCCCCTAAGTGTTGGTTTCTTTCTATGTAAAATGTTGTGAGGATTAAATGAGATCACTCCCGTAAGGTGTTTGGCACCCGGTAAATGCTTATTGAAGTTTTGTTGTTCCAGGTGTTATTTTTATTTTTGTCCTTACTTCCAGATTCGAGGTGTATTTCAACGTCGGGCCTGAATTCCTTTACCTGAGTTTCTTGGGAGGAAAACGCAGGCTGTTCACGGAATCACTTGAATTTCAAAGAGCCATGGTTTCCCTGCCGCAAAGGTCCCTTTCCTTTGCCAGACATTCCTGAACAGTTGGTCTGTGCCAGCTTGACCTGGAGATGACGATGAATTCAATATGGGGGTGTGGGCTGGAGGCAGAGATCCCTAAGTGGGGAGGAGTTGGGGGGCTTCCCCAAGGGGCTGATGTCCCAGTGGAATCTTGAAGGTAACAGTAGGGGTCCACAGAGAGGGTGAAGGGTTGCCGGCGCACGGCCAGCTTGAGCGGAGGCCTGGGGGCCTACAAGGGCTGGTCAGAACTGGCTGGGTGTGAAGGAGACAAGGGGAGAGGAGGCTGCAGGAAGACTTCGCTTCAAGGCCCAAGCGACTCAGCAAGGCCTTGGCCAGGGGAGGGATGTGGTGAGATTCGGGTTTGGGGAAGGCGCCTGGCTGTCCGAGGAGAGGACAACCTGGAGGAGGGCCAGAGGTGGTGTTGGAAGGACCAGCGCCCCCCGACCTGGAAGGGAAGGGGGGTGCCGGCTTAGGACAGAGCAGCCTGCCCGAGAGGCCCCACTGGTGAGATGTTTTGGGAAAGTGATGGCAATCCCAGCCCATCAGATGTTGGAGGAAAATGGGGAGGAAGGAGGTGACCCCAAAGGTGCAGCTCCGGTGGCTGGGAGGGTGGTTCCCCCCGAGGCTCAGGGGGCCGGGAAAGCGGGGCAGGCATGAGCCCGGGTGCATTGCTGGTGAGCCGTCCACCTAGGCAGAACCTTAAAGAACAGATTACATACACAAGTAGGCTGGAGGCCAAAGGAAAGCCCATAATTCATCAAAATCTGCAGGGAGGTTTCTCTGTCCCCCAACTGCCTTGGGTTTCCTTGATAGGGAGTTTTGAAAGATTGTGGAAGCGGGACAGGCTGGTGTGTGCAGATGGAACCAGGGGGTCCAGGACTTGGGCTGTTTGCTTGGCAGGCAATGGGACCGTGAACCGTCCATGATACCTCACATCATCGTCCTTGGCCCTTCCCATTTTCTACTTAGAAAGACATGAGAGTTTTGTGTGGATTTAACAAGATGAAATTCTGGACCTGCAGATGTGAATTTAACCTTGAGGCCCCTGGGGATGGAGCTGACCGCCGCCTTTGGTTTCTGCCCTGCTGTGACCTGTGGGCTCCCTACCAGAACATTCCCTTCTCGCGGGCCTGCAAACTGGCCCACCTCCTTTCTGACACAGCAACCACAGAGGACTTCTGGACTCTCCAGTTGTCCTGTCATTTTTTGCTTCTTCTATGGAACTTGTAAATTAGTCGGATTCCCCGACTAAATTGTTTGTGCCTCTGTTTCTCCTACTTCCACTCGTCCCCTGACCCCCCATCCGGGCCCTGATCACCACATGTGACTGAAGCTGGTCAGCCCTCAGGCCTCACCATCTCCAGCTCTCAGTAGCTTGGGAAGGAGCTGATTGTTCCCCCTCTTCAAGGCATTTCACTCCTGCCTTGGCTTCTGGCACCCCAACACTCTCCTGGTGGTTTTTTCCTTCTCTTTCCTCCACTGGCCATCCCTGCTTACTCTCCTTGGCTGGTTTCTTCTCTCTTTCCTGGAAATGTTGGCACGCCCCTGTCTCAGATTTGGAACTTTCTCTTCTTCTTCTCTTCCACCCACTCCTTTGGAGATCTTGCCCAGTGGCCGCCATATTCCTGTCTCCAGCCTCTACCTCTCCCCTGAGCTCTGAACTTACATTTCCAACAGTCTCTGCATGGCTTAATTAGCATTTCAAACTTAACATGGCCCGGACTGAGTTCCTGATTTCTGCCCAAACCTGCTGCTCACCCGCTGGGCTCCATCTCAGCCAACGGCACCACCGGTCATTCATCCGGGCCCTCAGCCAAAAGTAGGAGCCATCTTTGACAGTACGACTCTTCTTTTAAGAAGATTGGCTTTCCCATTTCTGTTCTGTAACTTGATACAAATAGCCGGTTATTAGCAGCATCTGTGAGGCATGAGGCGTATTGGTGAGAGGCTCCCTTGTGACCCAGCACTCAGCTGCAGGCGGAGCATAACCTGTGCCCTGCATCCCCCAGTGCTCCCCCTCTTTCCACCACACCCCACGTCCAAGCCCTAGAAGTTCTGTGATCTCTGCATTCCACCACCACCCCCTTAACCCAGACCATCATGTCTCCCTGGGTCATTCGGGTAGTGCCCCCTTCCCCCCCAGATCAGCTCTCATACAACAGCAGAGTGACCCCGATACACTATGAGACCTGTCATGTCCCTCCTCCGCTTAGAGCCCTCCGGGGCCTGTACTAACCTTGCTGTTCTTCAAACGAGCCAGCCTCTGCCCACCCAGGTCCGTGGCTCGTGCCGGGCTCCCTCTGAGCTTCATGTGGCACCCATTCCATCCTCAGAGAGGCAAGGCAGCGGCCCCTCGGCCCCTCCCGCCCCACTCTGTCCTACCACTTGGTTTTCTCTTTTTATGCTACTTCTCGCTAACTGAAACTAAATACACATTTATTTCTCCCACTCTTCTATATGATCCTTTCCCAAGTAGAACGTAAACTCTGTGGACTGTACCTTCAGCACCAAGCGGAATGCCTGATACAAACTAGGGGCTTAGAAATGTGTTGACTGAGTTTGCACCAGTGAGTAAATGATGAAAATCTGTTGAATGAATGAATGAGTGAATGAATGCACACACGCACAAATAAACGAGAGGTTGATCCTGGTGAGTAGGGAAGGAACAGGAAAACGAGGGCTTTCCTTTGAGGACCACTAAGTCCTTGTTACTCTATTTATCTTTATTTTCCTGTGGTCCCGAGTTGGAGGCTGATACTTCGGACTTCATTTCTTGAAAGTGGTCCTTGCTCCTCCCCACTACGGGCAGTAGGAACTTGGGGCTCAGATTTTAAAAATCTGGGGTAAGGGGCAACGACCGCGCTCGGCTGGTGTCCGTGAGGTCGTTCCCAAGACCAGATGAATCTCAGAACTAATAATTCTCAAAATTAATTAAACCCTCCTTCCCAATTAGCAGAGTATTAAGTTGGCTGCTTCCGTGGCGGCCGGGAATCTGGGTCGGCGGATCCCGGCTGGGTCTGGGGGCAGTCCGTGTTGGTGAGCGTCTTTGTCTTTTCCTCCAGGGCTGTCACCCAGGACTATGAGCGGCTAAGATGGAGACGTCGGCCTCAGTCACTACCACGGAAAAGAAAGACGCCAAAAGTGGGAGCCTGGAGGGTACTGCTTTCCCCGACCCGGGCAGGAAGGCCTCGGCTCTCGCGGTGGCCACGGCGGTAGCTGCCCACGGAGGTACTTTGTGTTCTGCACGCTTGGTGGGCAGCAGGGGTGTTTTTCATTAGCCCGTTAGGATTTAATTAGACTGGTGGCCGATGTCATCAGGCAGGCATGCTGGGTTTATGGGGGGCGAAGAGGAGGGTGTCCCCCCGCACTCCCGGGGATCCCAGGCCCTGTGATGTTTGCCGGCAGGTTTCTCAGGGGGTCTGGCCGCCCTCAATCTGCCGGGCGGCCCTGGGTGCGTTCGCTTGGCACGTTCGAGATGTGCCAGAGACACGGCTCCTGGCCTCTGGCCCGCCAAGGACTATTTTGGAAAGTAATTGTCTCCTGATCCTTTCTGGCTGTAATTAGAGGGTCAGGTACGGAATTTAGTATCCTTAGGTGAATTTCTGGCCAACTTAATTATAACAGAAGGACTACACGAGCCACAGCCTCTCATTTACTGCCCCGAAGAGAAATAGTCTCTGGTTTCCACTGGTCCGTGCCAGCATCCCGTCGGGAAAGTTTGGCGGGAAGGCGAGACCTCCCCTTGTGTGCGCGCAGTCCATCTGGAGGCCACAGGACTATTTCTGTCTCTGAGGAGTGGAGAGTCTTAGATTTCTTTTCTTTCCCTTTTTATTCAAGTGCATTTAGTCATGGCCTGTTGCTCCCGCCGCTCAGGCACAGCTCGGAGAGCAGCGGGGGCAGATTCGCCCTCGCGGGGGCCGGGTGTGCAACCGTGGGCGGGGCCTCTCACACTTGGATGCGCTCACACACGCAGCCGGGCTTGCTGAAGTGCGGAGCCCCGTTTAGCAAGGCGGGTGGGCGCGGCTGAGTTTCTGCATTTCCCACCAGAACTCAGGTGATGCTGATGCTCTTGGTCCACGGCCGGCTGGCAGACCGGGCGCAGCTGGGGACTGGAGCCCAGGGAATCGGGCAGAGCCTCGGAGGGGGAGGAGGGAGTTGGTGTTTCCAAGAGTGAATGGGAGGACTTCTGGGTTGTTGTTACTACATTTATTTTTATTCCCCCACCCCATGATTCTCAGTTGGAGGTCATTATCAGGGCCGTGTGGCCCAAGGCAGGAGAGGGAGATCCGGGACCAACCTTCTTGCTCCCATGGGGAGGCGGGCGTTTGGCCCTCCCTACCTGGGTGATGCCCCTCGACCCCTGTCCCTCTTGGAGATGAGCTCTCCAGGCCCTCCCTGTGTGACCAGCTGGGGTGGAGGCAGGAGCTGAAGCCCAGGATGGACTCCCCACACAGGGGAGGGCAGGGAGGAGCGGGGAGGGAAGGCTGACAGTGGGAGTCTGGAGATGGCTGGGAAGCCCCGCGGCCTGGTCCCAGGGCTGGCTCGTCCTGGGCCTGGCTATGTCTGCATGTTGATCTGTTCCTTCTCCAGGGCTAACCCTGCCCTGTGGAGACTGCTCAACTGTCCGTCTCTGCCTGATGGACAGACACATGGGGCTCTGTGGCCTGAGGGATCTCGGGCAAGCCTGGGCCTCCGTGCCTCTCTGGCCTGCACCTGGGCCCTCTGCTCTCCCTGCCTCGGCCGGGGTCAGCCTCTCCCGAGCCATGAGTGGATCATGAACTTCTACGCAGTGAGATTTACTGCCATGCCGCAGTAGCAGAGAACAGACCTAGGCAGTAATTAGACAGCGATTAGGCTGTAATTGGGGGAAGCCCCTCTAGCGTCAGACCTGATTGTCACCAATGTGCAGTAATAGCTGATGCTGGAGGGGATCTCGATCTGCGGAAACAGGCAGCAGGCCTCTAGCTTGGGGTGCAGTCGCTCCACGGAGGCTTCCAACCCTGCTCTACCCCACCCGCACCCTCACCCTAGGATGCTGACCCTGCCCACCCCTGCAGGCCCCCGTCCCCTCATTCCCTGACCCCAGAGGAGCAGTTGGCCGATGCGGTTCCAGCAGAGGGTGGATGTGACCCGTCTTTGGAATGAGTCTGGAATCAGGCACAACTGGTATGGGGGAGCCTCCTCCTCACCACCACCACCTCCCCCCACCCCCGCCCCTGGTTGTCTGCACAGCTTATGGGGAAAGGAGTAGCTGCTCTTGCATGGGGCAAGGCCGGGGGTATCTTGGAGTGGGGGCGCTGGTGCTGGTGGACCATGACCCTGTGTTCCATGGATGGGGTGCAGGAGGCCCAGCGATGCAGCCCAGAGGGGGCTGGCCTGGGTCCTAATTGTAGCCACATCCCCAGGGCTGTGCCTTTTTCCATTCTGGGCCCTGTTTTCCCAGATGTCACCCAAAGTCTTCATGATCTCGTGACAATCTTCTGTCATTGAACACTTAGGCTATTGCTAGTTTTTCACAGTAGGAAGATCATGAGGAAATGAAATCTTTCTGCCTAAAGAGATATGCTCATTCTTAGAACCAAAGCCATACAATCCCAGTGGTGGGATTGAAGCCCCTGGAACTGGAGGGTGGGGCGAGAGGATTGGATTAAGTGGTCAGAAGGTGGCCTGGAATATAGTCCCCCCACCACACACACATCTGGACACCTTGCAGCCCTGCCAGTTTGTAAGATCTGGTCCCTTTGTCATTGCTGCTGGTTGCTCACCACAGTGCTCCCAATGTCCTCAGACAAGGTCAGCCATCCTCTGGACCGATGTGTGATAAGCCACAAACGCTAAGCTTGTGGTTCCAGGAGAAGCGATTGATTAATCCAACTATGGAACATTTGTTGAATAGAACATTATGTAGCCACTGAAAATGTTTATCAAGACTTTATAATAATGTGGCAGTGGGGATGTGCCTATGTTCTAATAGTAAGTGAAAAAAGCAGGATACAAATCATATCTTACCTCTGTCACCTGGAAGTACCATTAGCAGTGGTCGCCTAGGTGGGACTCAGGGTGATGGATGATGCATCCAGGAAGCCCATCCCTTTGGTTCTTAAGGACCTTCAGCCTTCTAGAACTCTCTATTAGAATGTAACTTCTCCGAGAGCAGGGATGTGCTGGAGCCAGCCCCTGCTAACTTGTGTGAGTGGAGTGTAGACATCTTCCAATTCTGCTGCCCTTGACCTTGTGTTGGTAACTAGAAGTTGGCCACAGTGGGATTAGTTAAGGCCGGAAAATTGGCAAACACTACAAATCCGGGCCGTCCTCTCCTGCCGTCTTCTGCCAGAGCCTGTTGTCGAACATCTCCCAGCCCAAGGAGCTACTGGGTAGGAGGCTGGGGTGCCAGGCACATCTATTTTATGAGTGCTCCGAGCCTCTCCATTTTGTAAATGAGATTGAGACGAGGTAGGGAAGGGACTTGCCCAAGGTCACCCACTGCTTTAACAGAGAACGGGGTCTGAGGCTCCATCTCTTCCCCGTCACATGGTGAGCGTCTTTTTTTGGTATTTGCTTTTAGATGGTGATTTTAGACTGTTGGTGGGTGATTTGGGCCTTAAAGGCCAGCCCACTGATACTCGATGGTAACTGTCCAGTCTCTGCACCAGGCATAGCAAGTCACTCGTCTGTCCAACAGGCTGACAGCACCTTCTCTCTTCCAGATGGCCAGTTCTTTGAGACCTGGGGCCATGACTTACCTGCAGAGGGACCTGAAAAGTCACCTGGCCTGCCTGACCCCTGTTGCTTGACCTCCCTTAGGTGTCAGAGGCTGGACCTGCTGGGGGCTGGGCGTTTCCCCTCGGAGTCGCTACCTCTCAGAGACCGTGTGTGCACAGCAGAGCAGGGCGGTGGCTGAGGGCGAAGCAGCACTGTGGTCAGACTAGCGCAGGTTCAGTGAATCACCTGTCTGGCGGGAGGAAACTCCAGAGGCCCAGGCTGGTGGGTCCCTTCCCAGCCTCTGGAGCTGTGGTGCTAACACTTGGGAGGCCATAAATCTTTTAAAAACACATTTTGGCCCAGAGCTTTTTTTCCCCCTTAATTTTTGAAATGGCGTAATTTTAAAGGCAATTTGATTCAGATGTTTTTCATTGCTTTTCACTGAAACTGCCCAAATGCTGTCGTATTTTCCTCCGCAACAGTGGGTTTTCTTTCCAAAACTATTTCTGAACCTGTCTGTGTGCCTCAGCTAAGCACCAGGGACCCAGCTCCTCCAGGCCTCCGGGGCTGGGAGGATCGGGAAGTCTGGAGCCATAAAACTTGGAACCAAGTCTTGGTCTGAGAGCTTTGCTAAGTCCTTGAGGTCAGAGCGCCAGACAGGCTTTAGAAACTCTGTGAGGCGCTCACAGTGGTACCACCTTACTGTTGTGGAGCGCCCACTATGTGCTGGGCCCCATCTGGTCCTCCACCAGCAGCTGCAAGCAGCATCCCTAGGAGTTGGGCCCCCCCACCCCAAGGCCTCCAGGAGCACTCCTTCCGGGAGTGGGGCCCAGCAAGTTGCAGGGATTCTGATGCCCTCGTAAGTGTTGGGCCCTCCACGTTCTAGCTGCATGAGGCAGGGCGCGACTTGCCATACATAAAGTGGGAATCACATGCAGAGCCGCTAGGGGACAATTACCGGAGATAGCATGTGCTCAGGCCGGCCTGGCACAGGGCACCTCACGGGGGGGTGGCTGTCCCCGCTGCCGCTCTTCTCCCAGGCAGTCCAGAGAAGCAGTAGGAAACAGCTCAGACTCTGGAGCCACACCACCGGGGTAAGGCCCCACTCTGCTGACCTTGGGCACGTCCGAGCCTCCGTTTCCACATCTGCAAAATGGACACAGTAATGATCCCTACCTCACAGGGTTGTGAGAATTACTTGAGTCGGCAATGTAAAGTGGCAGGCCCTAAGTTAGCTCTGTGTGAGGCCCAGGTTAAGTCTCTGCTCTATGAACTATTGCTAGTTTTCCTTTTCCAGGCCCTGGAGGCTCTGCCTGACTTAGAAAGTCTTCCCTTCACTGGTGACTCTTGCTGGTTGACTTGTTGAGGCTGGACAGGGGTAGGAAGACCAGATTTCTGCGGTCTTCCTCCTCGAGAGTGGTGGAGGGAGCCCTGGGCTGGAGAGCGGGCCTGAGTTGCTGTCCTGCTTTGCTTCACTACCACAGGCTGTCCTGCGTAGGTGACCTGAGTGGGTCCCTGGCCTTGCTCACTCAGCCTTCCCCCTGTACGCTAGAGGGTGGGATCAGACCAGAGGTTGCCGAAGCAGCCCATGAGACAGCTGTTATAAATGCAGATCCCCAGGCCATTCCAGACCTGCTGGAATGGAATCTCCCCCGGCCGGGGCCTGGGCGTGGGTATGTTTACATGGGTTGCAGCTGGTCCGAGGCAGGGACTGCATCCCTGGAGGGGGCGCTAACTGGGTGCAGCTGGTCTGTACTGGCTGGGCGGTGACCTGCTTGTCCACCACGCTTGAGTACTGGGTGACTCTCGGCACTTGGCTCCTTGCTTCAGGGGGCTTCTGTGCCCCCCACTGCCCTGGCCACCCTGTCATCTTGTCTGCTGGCCCTGCTGGCTCCTTCGAAAGTCTCTTCCAGGCACATTTTTGCACAGTGGTGAGGCATCCCTGTCAGTCTGGAATACTGCATAAATACCAGGCTCTGTAAACGAGTCAGGTGGTGAGCATTCTCGCTGAGGTGCCAGGGTGAGGAGATGTACCCAAGTCCCCTGGACCTTATCGTGCCCTCTCACTGATAAATGCCTCTGAGTCCCCGGTGTCTTTGCCCTCCCTCTGTCTCTGGGCCATCCCCTTAGGATGCCCTCTGGGCAGGGCATTGTTCACCCCCAGCAAGGCAGACACCCGATAAATGATTGGGCAGGGAGGGAAGTCTGACACTGTCATGCCAGTGGGCTGGTGTGGCCTGCTACCCCTGAGGTTCCTAAGGGCCAGGGTCAGTCGGGCCCCGGCTCCCTTCCTGAGGCCCTCTGCAGCTTGCCAAGCGGGCCAGCCTCCCCGGCCTACCCGAACGGCTCCGCTTGGGCCACACACTTTCGCCCTGAGCTCGAGGATGCACTCAGGTGTGACTAAGTGGGCAATTATTCTTATTTAAGTGCTTTTCAGGATGGCTGTTGTCGCTGCTACTGAGTTTGTTTTAATGGCCCGGCCACATGGAACAGCCAGTTGCCATCAGACTTTATCCAAGAGCAGAGCTCAGTCCTCCCCGACAGCTCCACGCACCCAGGAAGCGGGATGCAGTGCGACCACCGGGGTGTTTTCTGGGGTGGGGGTGGGGGGCTCTGAATGACTTAACGACGCCCTGGCCGGTGAGGTCTCAAGTGCCAGGGCTGTGCTGGAGGCTCGGGGCACGTGGGGCCGAGGTGAGGGTTGGAGACTCCTTGCGGTCCACAGGGAATATGGTAGGAAGGACCTGGGCTATTCCCAGCTGCCCACTGTTAGCTGTGTGCTCTGGATAAGACAGCTCACTTTTCTCAAGTGCGTAGAGTGGAGATGGTCACGGGCACGACACCTGGCTCTGGGGAGCTGAAATGGGCGAGCGTTTAGAGAGTGGCCATCGGAGGGTCTCTGTAGTGACGAAGTAAATGTTAGCGACATGAATCTGAATGCCCATTCCTCTTGCGTTTCGTGGTCTCATGCCACCCTGAGACCTCATGCTCTAAAGGTCTCTCTGAACGTCACTTAAAATAGCTGCCATCCAGGGGCGCCTGGGTGGCTCAGTTGGTTGAGTATCCGACTCTTGGTTTCGGCTCAGGTCGGGATCTCGGGGTCGGGAGATCAAGCCCGGGGTCAGGAGATCGAGCCTGGCATCGGGCTCCGTGCTCAGCGGGGAGTCTGTTGGTGATTCTTTCTCTCCCTCTCTGAAAATAAAGAAATCAAACAAACAGACAAACAAACAAACCAGCTGCCACCCAAATTGAAGCAGATGCCCCACTGGCCCCAACACAGCAGCCCCCGCCCCACCTCGGCTCAGCGTTCAAGGCCCAGCCCCGGGTCTGTGCTCTGGGAGCCTTCTGCTGGCCCACCTGGCCTCTCCCTGCTGGTTATAGAGCCTGGAGCACACACATTTCCACTTCAGATCTGCGTTGTGTGTTTCTGGCTGGCTCATGTGAGCTGGTGAGCTCTGCCCACAGGGAATAGAAGCCCCCGAGGGCCGTCCTCGAGGCTCAGGCTCATTTCCTCCCCTTCCCCTTCTGGGCAAGACATGGTCTTGGCAGACATGGTCTCACGTCTTGTGGTTCGTTGTGCATGTTTAACTGTTGCAGAGTTACAGAACCGGGAGAAGCCTGAGAGATCATCTAGTTCAAATCTGTTCATTTTACAGATGTGGAAGCCAAGGTCCAGAGACCTGAGGCACCAAGGGTCATCCGGTGACACCCCTGGGACCGGAAACCGATTGGGCAGGAATTGCCCATGGCATGGGACACAGCTGCTCCCGGCCCTGCCCCCATCCTGTCCCAAACCCCAGCTTCCCAAATTGATGGTGTTTATGTTGGAAACATTTTTCTGACGTTTGGTTCTGTCAAAACTAATTTTAGCATTTCTAAAGCTTGGTAAAAAAATACAGTCTCATTACTTTGATGTCAGTGCATAGTTTACTATTAGTATATTCTGGGGTTTATCATTTTAGTCATGTTTAACACGGCTGCACCAGGCATGCACTATTAAATCTGGCTTATTTTACATTCCTGTCCGGAATTATTTATTTGTAACAATTTCCTCTCTATCAAAAGACACAGCTAATGCTGTGTTTTAATGTGTTATTTACACACAAAATAACCTATTTACAACTCAGTGTGCGCCTGAGGGAGAATGGATGGGCCCCAGTTTCCTGCGTTCTGTTATATCGGAGTTTAACAATCTGGTTTGCTAATAGAACCATTTATCATTGGTGTGGGAGATAATTTATTTTATGTTTGTGGCCAGGTCTTACCGCCTCTGATCTTGGGAACATTTTGAAGATAATGAACTCAGGCCTGGTGTTTGGGGTGGAAGCAGGGCTACCGAAAGAGGAAGGAGACCCTTGGCCTTCCAGAGGTGACCTGGGTGCCTCTGGGTTCCCCGAGCTTGTGAGTGCATCCTACAGATGGTTCCGGAACACCAGTCCGAGATGGGGTGATGTGGAAACCCTGTTTCTGCCCTTCAGGAGCTCCCAGTTGAAGGCATCGGGGGACAGAGAACAGAGCACTATGGGGACACTCGGGAGATGGTGACAGATCCTGCCCAGGAAGCTTCATGGGGAGGCAGCATCGGACCTGGGCATTGAAGGATGTGCAGGGTTTCACCAGGTGAAAAGAGGCAAGGGTGGGCAGGAGGGGCAGCAGAATGGCCCGGTGGGAGTGCAGGGGCTTGGGAGGCAGCATTTGGCCTATGTAGTTCTAGGGTGGGCCTGAGAGGGGCTCCTGCCTCAGTGGCCGGTGGGGTATCTAGACTCTCCCCTCGCCCCCAGGCCTCAGGGAACCAGTCGCAGAGGTTTAAGGCAGACCCCTGCCACGTCAGATTCTCAGTGTCCACTCGAAAGGGCTACGTGCGGTGAGAGAGGTCTTGGGCGGAGAGACCAGACACAAGGAGTCCAGGGAGGGGTCCTTGGGTCTGGCGGCCAGGCATGGCAGGGATGGACAGTGGCATCTGGGACCAGTGGGACCAGGGAAGGACTGCTCGGGAGTGAGGCCCGGGAGTGTCTGGGGCTCCTGCGTGGATGCGTGGCCACTCGACCACACAGGCTGAGGTCCTGTGGCTCTGTTGGAGCCTCTTTAGGTCCACATTGATGGGCTAGGAGGCCAAACAGTGCCTCCGAATGAACTCCTGCCCTCGCAGAAGCCAGTGCCAGGCCCTAGCTTCCCCAGCTCCAGGCCCTGGATGGGATGGAGAAGAGGAGGAAGAGAGGAAGACAGCGATCCACACTTAGGGACGGACCCAAGAGAACTAGAAACATAGCCCGCACCAAAACCTGTATACACACGTTCACAGCGACGCGATTCAGAATAGCCCCTGAACGGAAATAACCCGGAAGTCCATTAGCTGGCTAATGGATGAACAAAATTCAGGATATTCACATATGGAGTATTTTTCAGCCATAAAAAGGAGCGCAGTACTGAATTGTGCTTCAACATGTATGAACCTCGATGACATTATGCTCCGTGACAGCAGGCAGACGCAGAGGGCCGCATCTCATAGGACTCCGTTTATGTGAACTGTCCCAAACAGGCAAATCTATAGAGGCGGGAAGTAGAGGGGAGGAGGGAATGGGGAGTGACTGCTAATGGATGTGGAGTTCCTTTTTGGGTGATGAAATGTTCTGGAATTAGATTGTGGGGATGGTTGCACAACCCTGCGAATATAGTAAAAACCACTGAATTGTATACTTTCGAAGGGTGAATTTTATGGTATGTGAATTATATCTCCATTTTAAAAAGGAAAGAGGGAGGGAGGAAGGAAGGGGGAAGGGGGAAGGAATGGAGGAAGGGAAGAGGGGAGGGAGGAAGTTAGGACGAGGGGCCGTCCTGGCCTAGGCCTGCAACTCCAGCGTGAGTCCCCAGGCTGCATGAGCCGCACTGTCCCTCAGGGGACGACCTGGTTCCCCGGCCAATGAGCAGCCTCCCCAGCCAATTCTATAGGCTCCAGAAACTCTAAAAATAATTGGAGTGGAAGGAGGGTGTTTAATGACAAAGTAAATAATTACATTAAGGGTGTGAGTTTGGAGGGAGCGGAGTAAATCACTTTAGAAAGAGCACAAGCCTCCAGCTAACTTCCAGTCCTTTATCACCAGATCCCGTCCTCCCTCGGACTCTGAATAATTAATTGTGGCAGGCATTGTGGGCCCAGCCGCAGCAGGGGCTGCCGGGGTCAGACGGGGCCGGGAGAGATGGCTCTAGCCCGCAAGCCAGGGTGCCCCACCAGCCCCACCTGCTACTCCAGGTCCCTGTACCACTGGAAATCAGATGCTTTGCTGGGAAGGGCCAGGGCTCAGGGCTCGGTGATGCCCCTCAGCTGAAGAGGGCCAGATTTTTCTGTGCTTCTGAGAAGGAAGAGCTTCAAGGGGCCATGTGGCCCACTGAGGCCCAACGAGGGAATGGTTAGCTAAGGCCACACAGTGAGCAGGTGACAGGTCTGGTAAGAAGCAGATCTGGGACACCCAAGCCAGGAAGCTCTACCAGCCCTGGGGCGGGCACCCGGGTTGGATGGGCCCTAGACAATCAGTGGTGTCCCCAGCCCCTGAGGGAGGATCCAGGCCCTTTTCAGAGCAGTGTCGGCAGAAGGGGGGTGCCAGGCAGGTTGTGGCTCCTGGGAAGTGGCGTAGCTGCCCAGGGTTGGCACCACGAGGGGTGTGGTTGTCTGGTGCACCCTCCCACCTTCTCTGTCCCGGCCCAGAGGCCCCAGTTTGCTCCTTCCCTCCACTGTCCTCTCTCCCTCGACCCCTTGGCCTCACCCTGTCCTCAGCGAGTCCCAACCCATGGCTCTGGGGGCCCCTTTTCCTCTCCTCAAGCTTCTGCCCACCCTCAGGTCGGCTCTCAGCCAGAGGCCTTGGAGGTTGGGCAGGCAGCCGCACTTAATGCTCAGCCCCAAGAGGGACATTTGTGATGTGTGAGGCTCTGGGAAGACAGCTGTACCTTGGTTGGCCAGAAAGGATGGCTCTTCTCTGATGGAAACCGCGTCAGGATCCTCAATTGCAAGGGACAGAAACCCACTCAGACCTTCCGAAACTACATGGATCTCATGGCCTCCCTAACTGGGCAGCCATAACCTGCTGAATTCGAGATTCCAGTGATGCCTTTGGGACACGGTCTCCTTCTCGCCATGCTCTTGGTCAGCTTGCCCCTCGGTTGGCACGCAGGCAGCCTCTCCTCACCGGGTGGCGAGAGCTGCTGTGGGGAAATGTGGGCCTGGCACCCTGAGCTCTCATGGGGCAGGTCTCCTTCCAGGTGACTCTAGCGAAAGTCCAGGGCCTCTTCTCATTGCCCTGCCTTGGATCCCTTGTACCCTGTGAGCCAGTCCCTGTGACCAGGCCATGTGCTCTTATGGACACCTGCTGGTATGGGGAGGGTCCCTGACCAGTAGGGACCATGCATGGGAGAATGGACCCCATGTGATGCTGGGTAGGCCAAATAAAAATGTCCCCCTCACTTCAGCCAGTTGGCAGGAGGGGGACACCGTGGGGACCCTGGGTGCCCATAGACACTCGCCAGTGAATGGAGTCAGAACTCTGGCTCTTCAGAAGCAGGGAGCACTCCTCTGGTCCTCCCTTCCCTGGGCCTCCTCCTCTGGGTTGCATTTGGAGTGGCCAGGTCTCTCTCCCTTCCCTCCTTGTCCTTTTGAACTCCCTATGGGGGAACATGAAGTGTTTTGAGAAGTACCAGGGGCGAGCCTTAGAGAAGTGACAGAAAGTTCCAGAGGTAGTGCCACTAAGGAGGGTTTCCTAAAGAAGGAGAGACATGTAGGAGAGGGCCCTGAGAAGGGGACATGAACAGTGGAAAGGGATGCAGAGTAGGGACCAGAGCACCTGCTTGAGAGGAGGCTTCACACAAAGGAGTAGGAGGAGAGATGCAGTTGGAAAGGGAGTTTTGAATGGCTGTGGGGAGCCTTGGGGAATTTGGACTGTGGGCAGTAGGGAGCCGTGGAAAAGGCTTGGAGCAGGGGAGGGACATCTGGAATAAACTCACTCTTCTGCTAGATTGACTTGCATCCTGTGACTTGAAGCATTCCATGCCCACTAACGAAATGCAGATGATTCCCGCAGGATTGCTCTGCTTTTCAGATGTCCCTCCCTCCCTCCCTCCTTCCCTCCCTGCCACCCTGCCTCTCTTCCACCTTTACACGAATGTTTTTTGGGGCTTCGCGTGTGCTGAGCAGTGTTCTAGCCACTAGAGGCCCTGGACTTTTGCTAGAGTCACCTGGAAGGAGACTCTTCTCCACGTGAGCTGTGTCAGGCCCACGCTCACACACAGCAGCTCTGAGCAGGCAACACAGTCCATTTCTTCCGGAACCGCGACAGGAAATACCCGGAGAAATGACCACGCTGCGAAGAACGTCGTCTGGGTCCTCCGGCGGGGAGACAGGGCTGGCCTGTGTTTCCCAGGGTTGTGAAAACCACTGCCTCTGTCAGATATACTGGGGAGGTAGAGTGGAAACCACTTGCTGGGGGAGGAGAGGCTGATGAGCTGGCCCTGGTCATCTCTGTGCCACGGGGCAGGGCACCTCCCTGCCATCCTTGTGTGGGGAAGTCGGGGTGCAGCAGGTGCAGCTGGGGTGGAGCCTGTGGGTGCAGGGGCAGCTCCTTGGTCTGTCGCATGGGGCGGGCATACCCTTCCTGGTAGGGCTGAGCTCAGGACTGAGGCAGAGGCCCCGCCACAGGGCCGTCCTTGTGGGGCCTCTGGAAAGACTGACTCAGTACCAGCCTGGGGGACCCCTTCTCTCTGTTTCTGAGCCATCACCCCAGAGTGCACCTCTGGGGCATTTCCAGCTCTCGGGGAGACCGTCGGGGAGCCCATCCTGGGGACATCACCCTTCCTAGTCCTTCAGGCTGTTGGGATCCCCTTTCCCCTGGCCCCATCCTTGACATGTAGTCTCTGTCCTCTCTCCCTGTTTCTGGAATGTTCCCTCCTGGGCCGTCCCACTCAGGTCTGGCCCAGCCAGGCGCTCTCCTCACCCCGGACCTGTCTGTGCATCCCGTCCTCCACTCTTGCACAGCGATGAGGGTGAGCGTCCCCTGTCAGGGGGAGGCCGAAAGCCGTGGCCATTGTTCTTGCCGTGGATTGCCGGGCCTGAGTGAAGGCGTGGCAACAAGTGGCCTTGTTCTGTTGGGGTCTCTGAACTCAGAGACACATGGGCCCCCTCTTCCTTGGCAGCCCCCACCCCCCCGGGAGCACTGGGAGGTCCTGAGGAGGCTGCCACCAGTCCGTGTGTGACATCTGGGAGTGTTCGGAAGTATGCTCGGCGTGCCGCGGAATGGAAGGCTCTGCCCCTCTCCCCTTTGGTGCCTGCGAGTCACTAACGCTGACCAAATGTCCTGGCAGGGCCGTGGGTGGTCAGACATGGTTTTTGTGCATATATCCCCAAGGAGGAATCAGAAGCTTCTGGGATCTTAAAAAAAAAAAAAATGAAACGAAAAACAGTCAGCGTTTCCCTCTGCCCTGATTCTAGGAACTTCCTTGCTTTGGGGCTATGGAGAGGGCAAGAGCAGCCTTTGAACATTTTTCCCAGAGGAGGTGGGGGTGGAGTGGGGACCACGGGGAGACGTGGCCCACGCGTCTTTGAGCTCCCCCATCCCAGAACCGGCCCACGAGGGGCACACGCAGAACAGCCTGACCCGCTCAGCTGGGTTGGGTCTTGGGAGGGAGAGAACCAAGCCCAGGGTCAGACTGAGACTCTTGGTCCTACTTTTGCAAGAACTTCTCGGCTGGGTGGCTGCCTGGGGCAGATGGGCCCCCATTCACAAGTGTGCTGGCTCATTCCCTTGTCTGTGGTCTTGTGTGCATGGATGCATCTGGTCCTTCATCCTCAGGTGCCCCCTCCTCACCCTGGCCCCCACGGCGCCTTGCCTCTCTTGAGGACAGCATCCTCCTCACCAGATGACCAGGCTGTGCCAGCCTCCCGGGTCCACCCCGTCCTGAGCAGAGAGTCACCCCCAGCCTCCCTGGCCCTCAGACTGTGCCCCTGATTTGAGGTTCCTTGCACACAGGGCATCCTAGTTACAATGCTTAGACTCTACAGTGAGGATTCTGGCACACATGATCTATTTGGAGGGGTAAGGAGGGGACAGGCGGAGGGGAGGCGGGAGAGGGAAGGCACCATAGCAAGCCAGCTACTACCAAGAACTCCTGCACTGTCACCCCAGGGGGAGACTCCAGGACCCCGTGTGATCCGTCCTGCCCAAGAGGCAAGAGAGCCAAGGTCTACACACCACCAACCCGTCAGCCCTTGCTTGAGGGCTGCTCTGGCGCTTCCGGCCTGTTCAGTTGTCCAGCAAAGGGGGCTTTGGAAGCAGAGAAAACCCGCAGTTAGTCACCGGTAACAGTGACCAGAAGTTGGGTGTGCATGCACCGAAGTGGGAAGGGTGTGAGGGCATGAGCATCTGCTCTGTGGAGACGAGGTGGTGGATGCTTAAAGGGCGTACTTTCTGGGGGTTTAGGCATCCTTTTCTGTGTCCCTCTCTGGGTGTGAGTGTCCCACAAGGGGTACTTCCAAGGCCGAGGCAAACAGCTTGGCTGTGGTCAGACCTGAGTGCCTCCATGGGAATGAGTTTATCAGATGCTGTGTTGAGAGAGTAGGTTTGATGGGGGAAGAGCACGGGAGGAAGGGAAAGAGGCTGCTGCTTAGAGAAGGGGCCAGAAACGTGCCGGAGGGACCCAAAGACCCCCCTACTGTGTCACCAGAGATAAGAGCCCGTGTCCCGCCTTCTTGAGGACTGTCAGTGCCGGAAGTCCTGAGAACCAGGGACGGTTCTCCTAGCCTGGCCTTCTGGAATGGAGGAAACCCCAGACCCCGAGCCCCAGGAGTGAGCCTGATTTATAACCAGTCACTAAAAATATATACAGTGGAATGAAAGCTTCTGTTACCGAGCAGGCTCTCTCCGGCCATTGTAAAGATAAGTAATGGCAGTTATAAGGCCACTTAAACCCTTACCTTTGGGGTGTAAAGGGGTCTCTGCAGACAGTAAGTCTTTATCGGGACGTGTTTACTCATAAAAAGCAGAGTGAAGCCTGGGAGAGAAGGCATCTCCGCCATCGGGCCTTCTACCTTTGTGGAGCCGAGGCCCTTCATAACGGGAGCCGCAAATCACTGCGGCCCAAAGTTGGGGGTGGGACAGAGTTAAACCCGACGGCCGCCACCATCTGCCCCAGTTCCCGTCCCCCATCAGTGGAGGGGACCGTCATGGTGGGCGGTGGCTCCCTGGCACCACAGGCCGAGTGTGAGTCCGAGCACCAGGCATGCGTGGCCCCCGCCTGCCTCTTGGGTCACATGGTGCCCCTCGCACACGCCGGCCCTTGGTGGCTGCGCCTTTGTGCGGCTCTCCCTCTCCCTGGGATGCCCTCCTCTGCTCTCCTACCGGGCCGGCTCCTGCCGGTGCCTTCAGGGACATTGACACCTTCCCCTAGACACCCGCTGCCATCTCAGTTCCAGTCCGGACAGGGGAGCAGAGCCACTGTGAGGGACATGGGCCGCATCCAGCTGGGACATCTGGCTGGGGGAGCCCTGAAATCTCCCGAGGGCTGCAGCCTCTGCATCTGGTGCTGGGCCAAAGTCAGCGTAGGTCAGTGGGGTCTGCAGTGGGAAGGAAGGCCGGGTGTGACATGGGAGAGACTGTGGACAAACAGGAACCGGTGGGGACAATCGGAGCGTACGTTTGTCTCCCTCTGCTAGCTCCCAACCTCACGCTGGACGGGATACGGGGGAGCGGTGGAAGGAGCCTCTGTGGGAGCTATGCTTGCTCTAGGAGCTCCATGGGAGTCAGAGCCGTGGGGGCTGGAGCCGCCAGCTCGGCCCGCCTTGCTGGGCGAGCCACAGATTGGCCATGCAGGGCAGAGGCTGAGGGTGGCCCACCTGCTGCCCTGCAGAGAGGCTTCCCAGACTGTCGAGTCCCTTCAAAATTACCGAGGACCCCAGAGAACTTCTCTTTATGTGCACTATCTCTATCAATGTTTACGTTACTAGAAATTTAAGGTGAGAACATTTTTAAATGTTTTCATTTTTAATCCATTTAAAAATAACACCAGTAAGCCCCTCATTTTTATCAACAATAACTATTCTCCAAAATAAGAAAGTTAGGGAGAAGAATGGGATTGCGCTTTTGTAAATCTCTTTCATGTGTGGCTTAAGGGAAGGCAGCTGGATCCTCCTATCTGCTTCTGCGTTTGCATATCTGTTGTAATATGTTGTTTGGCTTGAAATATGCGGAGAGGATCTGGCCTCCCATAAAACATACTTAGAAAAGGGAGGGATGTTTTAAAAGACTTTTCAGCTGATTGTAGACATTCTCCTTTGATACTATGCGGAAACTTGACACAGGGTTGTTTCTTAAAGTTACTTGCAACAGGAAATCCCAAACACTATCAAAGGCCTTTCTGTATTCTGTTTGTTAAAAATCCACTGGTCTCTCTTGCACTTTGAATGGCTGTTTTTTTTTACGCTCGCATTATTTTGTGTCATCGTTTGGAAATACTGGCTTCTGTCTTTGGGAACCATTGGCTCATGGAGTGGACGGCACTGTGAAAGAATGAGGGAGAAAGACAGATCATGGCTTGGTGTGTAATGAAAACACTGTGACTGTCCCCCTTGCCTTGAAAGAGGACCATGCTTCACCCCATTCTTCCTCCAGACCTTGAGGATTTCAGCTGTGGTGAACCCGAACCTGGAACCACACCAGGAAGGGAGTTCTTGGCAATGACGTGTCCGCTTAGCCACATTGCCATGGTATAAAGCCACCCCAACACCTCCACGGGGGTCTCTCCCTGAAGCCCCCTCACCCCTTGGTCCCACCTGCCCTCTGGCTGCATTTTCTATCTTCCCCTTCCTTGATGGAGCTGTCTCTGCTCTCCGTCTACAAGCCGCACCCCTCAGGACTGTGCCTGTCCCTTCATCCTGATGGCTTGGTGAGGTCTCCATGCTGCTCGGTTCCCATGTTGTTCAGTCCCCATGCTGCTCTGTCCAGTGGGTGGTCTTCGTGCCTCCTCTTATGGACTCACCAGTGCTTAGTCTCACGCCCCCGGTCCTCTCCTTCCCTGGTTTTTGGACACCATTCTCCCTTGCGTGGTCAACTGCCCCCTCCCTTCTCCCATGGCCCAGAGTCCCAGGGGT
This sequence comes from Mirounga leonina, assembly GCF_011800145.1. Classification (NCBI taxonomy): domain Eukaryota; kingdom Metazoa; phylum Chordata; class Mammalia; order Carnivora; family Phocidae; genus Mirounga; species Mirounga leonina. The sequence goes on from NW_023270377.1 coordinate 101,239,703, forward strand.
CTGTCCTCCACCACAGGCCACCTCCATTTCACCGTGGGGTCCCACCTTGTTAGCTGTCTCTGCCCCATGAGTCTCACACTCAGACCCACTTATCCAGTGGCCTGCCTGTCATCGGACTCCTGGATGCATAATGGTTCCCTCTCACCCACCTCCACACCCACAGCCCCCCCTCCCCGCCCCAGCCTCCAAGAGGACAGCATCATCAGCCCCCCACTTGTATATGACAGAAACTTAAGAGACCTGTGTCCCCACAAGGCCCAAGATTCAGGGTGCCATGGGACCTACCATGGATGCACCTTACTTTTTTTTTTTATGATGAGATTTTTAATTTTGATTTTTTATTTAAATTCAGTTATTTAACACTATAGTGTATTATTAGTTTCAGAGGTAGAGGTCAGTGATTCATCAGTTGTAATAACACCCAGTGCTCATTATATCACGTGCCCTCCTTAATGCCCATCACCCAGTTACCCCATCCCCCCACTCCCTTCCCCTCCAGCAACCCTCAGTTTGTTTCCTAGAGTTAAGAGTCCCTTATGGTTTGTCTCCCTCTCTGGTTTCGTCTTGTTTTATTTTTCCCTCCCTTCCCCTATGATCCTCTGTTTCGTTTCTTAATTTCCACATATGAGTGAAATCATATGATAATTGTCTTTCTTTGATTGACTTATTACATTCAGCATAATACCCTCTAGTTCCATCCATGTCATTGCAAATGGCAAGATTTCATTTTTTTGATGGCTGAGTGGTATTCTGTTGTATATATGAACTGTATCTTCTTTATCCATTCATCCGTCAATGGACATCTGGGCTCTTCTCCATAGTTTGGGTATTTTGGACATCGCTGCTATAAACATTGGGGTGCAGGTGCCCCTTTAGATCCCTACATTTGTATCTTTGGGGTAAATGCCCAGCAGTGCAGTTGCTGGGTCATAGGGTAATTCTATTTTCAACTTCTTGAGGAACCTTCATTTTGATTTCCAGAGTGACTGCACCAGCTTGCATTCCCACCAATGGTGTAAAAGGGTTCCCCTTTCTCCATGGATGCACCTTCCTAAAGCCTCTGTGCCCCCCTGTTATACATGAGGCCCAGAGGAGTCTCCCAGCTTGCCCACGGGGTCACCATGAACAAGGAGGGGGAGACTAGAATCTGATGGAGTTCTGGGTTCAAACCCATGCTCCTCCCCTGCCCTGTGCCTCCTCAGGTATCCTGCCGTTGATTCAAATGACCCCTTGAGAGGTCAGAGCTGCTTGAGCCCTAGGGCCCAACCCCTTGCAGAAGGGTGGTAGTAAGAGCCAGAAAACTGCAGAGAGCCCCAGCATCCATCCCTGGGGGGTGGCAGTGCCTCTCTAAGCCTGGGATGGTGGTGGAGGTTGACGGCATCTTCCCTGGGACTGACAGGTCTGAGCCTGATCCAAGAGTTGCCATTTGGTGCATCCAGGACTTGTTTTTGTTTTTTTGTTTTTTTCCTTCCATCCAAGAAGAAACCTCTAGGAAGAAAACAGATCTGCCTCCCTAAGCAGTCCTTGGGGAGGAGCATGTAGGGGCCATAGGCCCAAAGCAGAGATAAGGGTGCGTGCTGACCTTTTCAACTGGCTAGGCCCTCCGCCCCTGCTGCATGTGTCAGGCATTTAGTGCAAAGCCGAGAGCTGGGCCAGGTCCTGGCACTGCTATCTGCTTACAGAGTGGGGGCTCTACAGATAGGAGCAGGAGAGTCTCCTGCTGCAAGACCAACAGGATCTGCTAACATGCGCGCGCCTGGCTCTCCTTGCTCCCCCTGCTCCCTCCCCGCACCCCCAACCCAAGCACAAAGCACTTCTGAGCCTCCTGAGTTTGTCTGGCTCCCAGCAGGTCTCTGCAGGGGACCTCTCCCACCCCACCCCCGTATTTTCCTCTAGGCCCTCTGCCTCTAAATCCCAAGGCTCCTTCTGGGCCAAATTCAATTAGTCAATTCTGTTTAATTCAAAAAGCATTTGGATGTTTATGGAAGGCCTACTGGTTAGCATGTTGCCAAGGCCACCCGGCTATTAAGTGGTTCAGCCAGGACTTGAACTTGAGTCTGTCTGAGCCCTAAGTGTAGGCGCCTCTTCCTTCGTGGTGCTGCCTCCTCCGCCATCTTCTGTTGATAACTTGCTTATCTGGAGTAGCCAGAACTCCCTGCCTTCTTTAACTTATACCCGCTTCCAGTTGATGTGCTGGGAAGACCTGTACGTCTGTTAGAATTGTTTCTAAACCAAGAATCCAGGGGCACTGAGGAAGGGCTCAAGAGGCTCTTCTATGGACGAATTATACACGGCCTGGTGCAAGGCCTCTAAGGTGGAGGATTGGGGCCCAGGGGCTGCTTGTCCCTTTCTGGGCTACAGTTGGTAGAGATTGCTTAGCTGGTGAGTGACCTCCTGGGGGGTGAGCTTTGCGCTACACTTTGAAAGTACCGATAGTAGACAATGCAGAGTCATAGAATGCTGGTCATCGAGACTGCTTTTGTAGTCCCTGTCCACCTCTTCTTTTTTTCTGTCTCTGCCATTCTTCTACCAGCTGTCCTGATGGCAGGGACATAGAATCCTTTGCCATGAGACTTGGTCTCAAGAATAGTAAATCTTAGGGACTCTGAGACCAACCTTTTCTTCATCCAGTTGCAAGTACTGAGAGCAGTCATTGTGCCAGTCACCGTGCAAATACCTCACCATCCCAGCCCCCATGGAACCCACCAGCCAGGAGGAGGGACTGACAAGCACATGGTTAGGATCTCAGTATGGTTAAAGACTTTGAGAGAGGCCTGCTGTAGGTGCTTCTTCCTGTCCCCAAGAGAGGAGAGACAGGGAAGGCTTCCTGGAGGAGGCATGCTTGGGGCTTGGGTCTTGTGGGATGAATAGGAGTTCGTTAGGCAGAAAAATGGGGCATCGAAATCAGAACTTGAGCATAGGCAGAGGGAAAGGTAGCGGCTGAGATGCTGTGAATCTCAGCACTGCTGAATGTTTTGCTGGAGGAAACCTCCTCCAGCAGCTTCTCTTGAAGCATCCCACCCTAGAAAGACTGGGCTTGACAAATGCAGGCGAAAGAAAGATCTAGGGCGGTCCCTTAGGCCTTCTGTCTGATTTCCTCAGCTGAGTTTACTGCGTTCCCTCTGGCTCCCTGAGAATCAGGACAGTGGAATGCGGGGGGGTTTTGGAAGTTTCTCTTTCTGTTACCCACTGAGCGCCTGCTCTCTCCTCTCATGTGAGCTCTCGGCCGGCCGTTGTCCTCATAGTCGCTGAATTCACAGTAGCTTGGCTCTGGGGCCCTGGGTAGGGGGACTGTGAGCTTTCCTCCCAATTGGATGCCCTGGAAGCCTGAGAGGGTTAAACCACCAAGCCAGCTGGTGAGCATTAGTCCCCTTCTCCAGGCGCTAACGTCAGAGGCTGAGCAGGAGACAAGGAGCTGGTGGCAAGAGGAGGCAGAGGGCTGCCTCGAGGCTCTCCTGGGTGGGCTCCCCACCCCGGCAACACCCAGGTAGGCCGGCTGTGGACACGGGGGCCTCAGGAGGACACGCGGAGAAGGCCCCCCGGGCCAGCCAGCGGACATGAGGGGCGTGAGGGTCCGTGTCTCTCTCTGTGAGAGTTCTTGTGCAGTGGCAGAAACTTCAGTGGAAAGGAAGGGGTGTGCGTTCTGGGGAGGGGCGCTCTCCTTATGGGAGTGGGGTGGGGACTGACTTCCTTAAACAGCTGCTGAGTGTCCCGTCAACAGAGCAGCAGGCAGGATGGGCCTCCCTGCAGCTTCTGGAGCCCCAAGGAGCTGCTCCGTCCTAGCCCTGCACACCTCAGGGCTGTGTGCAGCCCTGAGTGGCCAGGGGAGCCGCTCGCCGAGGTGGCTTCGGTACATGTTTCCTCGGTCTGCCTGGGGCCAAGAGGCCTCTCGAAGGGGTTGCCATATGCCAACTCAGTGACTAGCGTGTGGCCTCCCCGTGGTTTCAGACGCCTCGCCAAGACCCGGGAGCACCCCGCCTCCCCCCGGGGAAATGGGAAAAGTGTGTGCGCTCTTTCCTGACCGGCAGCCTGTCTTGGTGTGGCCTGCCCAGCCTGCTGCTGCCTGGATGTGAGCATTTCCTGGGGATGCATTTCCTGGGGGCGTCTGTGCAGGGTAAGTTCTGCGGGTTGCAAGGCTTGCAGAGGTGCAGCCGGCCCAGTGGTTAACTGGCTCCTGGACTTCGGGGATCACATTTACTAGGCCTGGTATGTGATGTATTTTCCTCTTTTGACTGCATGTGGGGAGCAAAATATCCAAATTAGGGGTGGGCCTGTGGCTCAGCCAAGCGGCATCATGAGTGGCCTTCTACCGTGGGAGAAACTAGTAGATCCGACAGACATTTCGGGTGACCGGGTGGGAATCTCAGCGTGCCTGGGCTATCACACCCATAGAGGAGCACTCGGTGGGATGTCCAGCGGCTGGCCCGTCCGACCGCCAGCTCACTGTGGTGGGGTCCGCCTGGACGCCGGGCTGAGGGCCGGACGTGACGAGGAGGAGGGGAGAGTCCGGGTAGTTCCGGAGGGGATGTGCATGCTCAGTGGGCAGCCTGACCCCAGGCAGTCTGGCCCATCCCCGCCCCAACTCTTCCTCCTTCATTAAGTGGAGGGAAGGCTGACTTAGACTATTAACAGCTACTTGGGAAAGACCCTTTTTCTGCTTTACCCCAATTGGCCCTTTACAAGGCTTCTTAAATCTGTGCCATGACCCCCAGAGGGAGACGCAATTCCATTTTACCCGTGGGGAAGCTGAGGCACTTCCTGTCTGGTGACCTGTCCAGGACTGCCCAGCTGGACAGCAGAGGGGCCCCTAGGTGCCCGGTGGCTGTTCTCGGGCTTTGACTCCACAGGGCAGGGGAGAGAATGGCCTCAGGGAATCGGGCTGCTGGTCGACCTGGCTTTGCTGTATCCCACCCCTTCGGCCTGGAGAGGCGGCTGCTGTGGCTAAGGCCCAGCTTAGTTCATATTCCCACTCCGCCCCTGACCGACTGGATGAGACGTGGAGCAAGTGGTGTTGCCTCTCTGGGCCTCAGTGTGGTGGGTGAGGGCAGCCTTCCAGAATGCCACTGGTCCTGGCACGTGCCATGGATGCAGCACCCCGCATACAGTAGGTGCTCGAGAACCACAGGGCTGTGGGCTACGGTTCAAGGCATGTGGACAAGGTGGCCCTTTGGAAGCATGTTGGTATGCTTCTGGGTAGGCCTCAGGGCTTCAGAACCGTTGTGTCCTCCCAACTCCTGAACCTCGTTTCTATCATGAGGACCACCCCCCCACCCGCCTGTGCACACTTGGATGAATTGGATGAATGCAGCAAAGCACAGGGAACATTCTCACATTCTTCTCTGCTTCCGCGTCACATCATTTCCATATTAGCTTGTCTTTCCAGTTCTTTCATTCTAGGCAAAAATTTCTTTTTCAGTGTTAGGTTCAAATGAGGAAATTAAAGAGCAAAACCCAAACAAAACGACAAGAAAAGCAACTCCCTGTGCTTTTAGAATTCAGAGCTTCCGAGGAAATGGTACTGATGCAGCCAAAATGGCTAATTTCCTGTTTGGCTTTATTTTTAATACACTCCAAGCCCATCTTCCGCCTCTCACCCTGGCTCTTCTGCAGGTACCCCCACATTTGCCCCTTTCCCCAGAGGTCATCTCCATGGAATGGTCTAGGAGTGGCAGGTCGAAAGGGTGTTGTGGGAGGCCACCTGGCCAGGTGTACTCAGTCCGCAGTGAGAGGCAGGTGAAGGGCGGGCAGACGGGCGTCCTGGGAGGGACCCCCCCTGCCCCCACCGGTGGCTTTGTGTTTCCAAGGTGAGGCAGCTTTTGACATGCAGCAGGCTGCACACCATCTTCGGTATGCCGTTTGGTCCCTGGACTTAATGAGTTCTGCAGGGACGCTCCGCTGTAGCTAAAGATCATTTACCTGAATTGCCTTTTAATTTCTGCCGGGGAAGCTGCCCCTGGTGCGGTGTAATTACATTATAATTTACAGCAATCCCAAATCTATAAATTTAGCCAAACTGTGGGGGGAAGGGACAGGAGCTGTGTGGGGGCTGGAGGAGAGCCGAGCCCCCCATCATTAAATTAACCTCCATCTCTGGGTGCAGTTTCCAGTCACTGGACAAGCGGGAAGAGGTAGAGAGGGACACCTCTTGCCCAGTAGATGCTGACGTTTGCTCTAACACCAAAGAGTGTTTGGTCATGAGCTGGCTTCTGGAAGAGGCTCGTGTGTAACCTAAAACCCGTCTGATCTGCCGGCTTGTAGCAGTTCTGCTGTGGGACTTGGGGAGCACACCAAAGTGGGTGGCCTGGGGACGGCAGCGTAACGCCTGGCATTGGGAGGCAGGGCACAGAACGCTTCGCCGATTCTCTTACCAGAAGACCTCCCTTCCCCGCTCCCTGTCACCCCCTACCACCACTGTGGGCTCTGGAGAGGAGACACAGGCCCCAGGACGGAGCCTAGGGAGTATCGGTGGGTAACTGGCTGGCTGGGAGCTTGGTGAGTGCCTGGAAGCTGAGCCCCACGGGATTCTTACAGGCAGGGAGGGAGAAGGCCATGCCCGTGGTGCAGGCTGAGGGGGACCTTCCTCTCTGGACCCACCTTGTCAGGACCCACCGTCTGCACCCACATGAGGATTTACACATGCAGTGGCCCTTCGCTTTCCACGTTGCTATAGAATCCGCCCCATTCCCATGAAAACCACATCTAGATGAAAACATCCCTATCTTCTGTGCACAGAGGCAGTTAGTTAACTAATGGAATTCTGTGGTGAATTAACTTTATAATAATAAAGAAAAAATAGGCTTTTCTGATTTATATAGGCTATAGAAATCTAAATTTTCACATCTTGGGTGCTTTATATTGGGATGACTTTTTATATGTATGTATCACAGTGGGAGGCCATAATGTAGCAAAACCAGTAGTGGGACTTGGGTTCAGAGAGGTTAACTCACTTACCCCAAGTCCCATAGCTCGTGGACGGGATAAGGCATGTGAATAAGGACTCTGAGAATGTGAACAGCTCCGTTTACTCTTAGGCGCTCATGCGGGAGAAGTGACTCTCCGGCCAGAAGGAGGGAGGGATAGGGGAGTGAGAAATAATTTGTCTTTTTCTGGAGTCCAGAGGCAGGGTGTTGGGGGCAGTGAGTAAATGTGAATCTTGATTGTTACCGGCTCCCCCCAAGGTGGCTGTTTGGGGAGGCGTCTCTGGCCGCAGCCCACCCCCGAGGCTATAGGGCCCCTCTCTCACACATATGGCTGTCCCCCGAGGAAGCCGGCGGTCGCAGGCTGCCCTCTGAGCTTTGGCTGTCACACGCGTGTGTGCTGGGGCTCCCAGATGGCAAAACTGTCGCTCCAGAGTAAGGCTCCAAACTCCTGGCCCCTGGCCAGTGCCCCTCACTCTCTCTCTGCCTGCCCGCCCCCAGGCCTACACCAGCACCTCCCAAACTAGCTCTGAGGAGGTGTTAGAGGTGGTCCTTGAGAATTTAAGCCCGCCCTGGGGGACCTTGCTGGGTGAAGTAAGATGTCCCCACAGCATGACGTCTGAACCACGGTGACACATCACGACTTGAACAACCTTCTGAGCCGCGCCTCCCGAAAGAGATGTCCACACAGCATTTCTCGTGGTGGAGTCCATAGGCCTCTCGCACCGCCTGCGTGTGATTTAGGGGTTCGGGAAGAATTTCAGCCACTGCTTAGTGTCTGAAAGGATTTATTCCCTTTAGAAGGAATCTGTTCATCGCTCAGGTTTTAGAAACAAAGGATAAAGCCGGAGGCCTGGCCCTGTCCCCCCTCTGCAGCCACTCACGTTAGACACCTCTTACCTGAGAAGTAACCATGTGGTTACCTCAGCCCTGAGGCATCCATCCCCATCCGTTGCCTGCCCCCTCCAGGAAGGCTTCCTTGATTATAGCCCTCCACCACATGCCCCTCTCTGGTGCTTCCCGCCGTCCTCAGAGCCTCGTGTGTCCCCCATCTAGTGAGTCTCCTCCATTAGCCAGAGCTCAGCCAGGCGGAGTGTGGGCTGTGTTCTGTCCACTGGGCCTAGCCCTGGCCGGCCCCAGGCGGAGGACCACAGGGACGCCTCCTTCCTGTGTCTGCTGGTTCACAGACGTCCCCACACGAGCCTCAGCAACTCAGAGCCTTGCACTCCAGCTGTGGCCCAGCAGTGTCCGGCGAGGGACAGGATGCTGGGGGTGAGAACCCCACCGGCCTTTGCTGCCGGGCACGACTGGAGGTGGCTGCCGTTGTTATGACAGAGCAGAGCCTTGGGCCGAGGTCACGCTCTGTCCAGAGACAGCTGTGGTGCTTGCAGCCAGCCCGGCGGGGCGGGGTGGGGCGGGGCAGGAGGGAGCGCCGTGGCCGGCGTGCACCTGCATGCACCCAACTAAGCAAACTCAGCTCGTATGGGAGAGAGGGACAGACGGGGGCAGAGGGAAACCGTGCATGAGGTTGAAGCAGTGCCCTTGCCCGCCCTTGCTTGGCTGGCTTGGCGTGGAGGTCGGGTGAGCCCCTGCTGCTCTCAGGTCATGTTCATTTCTGCTTCCTGTGTCATGAGATCTCAAGCCAGAGTTTTTACTCCCAGCTCCTGCTGGTTCCACACCCGGAGTTGTCATGCACAGGCCTCTGAACGCAGCCAGCTCCCTCTGATGCTTCTTGGCTGGGTGTGGGAGGCTGGGGGAGCAACGTGGATCTTCACAGAGAGGCGCCTGTGAACTGGACTTGTGAAAGAGCGAGTCTACCTCCCCTTGGGGCCTCCGTTGAGGTGTGCAAGGGTGGATTTGGACCGTTGGGTTTTTTCTTTTTTAATCTTATGTATAGACTTTAGCTTCTAACCCCCTGCAAAAGATGAGCATCCCCTGTATTCCCATTTTACAGGTTAGGGACCTGAGACCCAGAGAGAGCGTCTGCCCCAGCTCACACAGGTGGGAGAGGTGAGGGCTGGACCCAGGTCCATCGGATTTCAAAGCCTGGAACCTCACACGTGACCCAGGAGAGTGATTTGAGAATCAGGCAGATGAGTCTCTCTGTAAATATTGTCCCTGGTGATAATCTTTGGAACCCACTTCAGATGAACCCAGGCAGCGTTCCCCAGTTTCTTCTGTCCTCCCTTCAAATGCTGGGCACCTTCTTCACTAGGATTTCCCTTCGGGCTCCATCTCCCCACATTTCAGTCTCATGAGCCATGGGCTCCCAGGACAAGTGGGACTCCCACCATCTTGCTTTCTCATCGTGAGTCCACAGGGACCATTGTGTCCCCAGCTCCTAGAACAGCCCCTGTCTCTGTATATGTCAAATGGTTGTTGAGTGAATCAGTGACCACATGCGTGCTTTGGGGGCTCATCTGGAGCCAGCCCAGAAATGCAAACCTGTGGCAGACTTGTCCTGGCCCCATTGCCTCCATCTTTCAAGATGGAGAGGCCCAATGCAAGTTTTTGCTGCTACTTCTTCCTAGGTAGTGAACCCAGCTCACGTGAACCGGGTCCTCTGCTTGCAAGGTGGTAATGAAGAGTCAGTGGGAACTCACACCCACTAGGATGTCCGCTATCAAAGAAACACAAACCGTAGCAAGTATTGGTGAGGATGTGGAAATTGGAGGCCTTGCGCACTGGGGGCTGAAATGCAAAATGGCGCAGCCACTACAGGAAAACAGTATGGCGGCTCCTCAAAAACATGGAATAACCATATGATCCTGCAATCCCACTTCTGGTTATTTACCCAAGAGAATGGAAAGCAGTGTCTTGAAGAGGTATTTGCACACCTGTGTTCACAGCAGCATTGTTCACAGGAGCCAAAAGGTAGAAGCAACCCAAGCGTCCACCGACGGATGAATGGATAAGCAAAATGTGGTGCATACACACAATGGCTTATTATTCATCCTTAAAAAGGCAGAAAATTCTGACACATGGTACCACATGAATGGACCTTGAGGACATTATGCTCCATGAAGTAAGTCAGTCACAAAAAGACAAATACTGTATGATTGCCCTCGTATGACGTACCCAGAGTAGTCAAATTCAGAGACAGGAAGTAGAATGGTGGTGGCTGGGGGCTGGGGCAGGGGAACCGGTGAGTTATTGTTCAATGGGGACAGACTTCCATTTGAGGAGGGTGAGAAGGTTCTGGAGATGGATGGTGGCGATAGCTGCCCAACCATGTCAATGTGCTGAATGCCACTAAACTACACGCTTAAACATGGTTAAAATGGCAAATTCCGTGTTGTGTAAATTTTACCACCATTTTCAAAATGCAGTATTTTTTTAAAAGTCAGTGGGGAGCAGGTCCAAAGACCCCAGGACTTTTCAAGCTGAGAAGGACCTTGGGGGCCTGGTCTGACCACCCCCTTGTTTCACAGAAGAGGTGAGCCTGTGGGGACGTGGCCCCGGGCTTCTCCGAGGAAGGCTTCACTTGGCCCCGAGGCCCCTGTTCCCTGAGGCGGCCACCGTGAGGACAGCGTCTTGTCTGAACCCCTTGTCCCGGGGGCTCCACACGCTGGGGCTTTCAACCCCAGACAGACGCTGAGGGTGGGACCCTGCGGAAAATATGTTGGTTTGAGAAATTTGAATCTGATTCTTTTTTCTTCTCTGTGAAAAGAATGAAAATCCAGCATAAGCCTATTACGGGCGGGCTGAGGTTATTTTGGGAAGCAGCAATTAAAGGTTTTATACTTTTCCTCTCCCTTTTGCCCTTGCAGCTCGTACAGGTCTGCGAAGCTATTAAACCTTCACCCAGCCCACAGCCCAGAGGAGTCTGCCCTGCCCCATTTCTCCTCCAGTTCCATGCCTTGGGAAAGAAAAGAAAGTTAAATTCATATTAATTACAGCCAAATCCGCTCCGTAAGCACTCGCTGAACATGCTCCGAGATGAGGTTTAAAGCTCCCCTCCAAACAAAATGGTAAAATGAAAGGAATAATTTATTTGGTCAGACACTGTAATTTGCCACGTTATTCCACTTCTCTTGTTGCTAAAATGGATTCTCTGCCGAGGCCGTGGCTTCCCTCTCAGGGGAAGCATGCAGCCCGCACTCCCGCACCCTCACAGCCACACGTACCCCTCACGTGTGCTCCGTCACCCACACTTATACACACATGCCCCGCCGACAGTCTCACATACCCACACGCTGACCCGCTTTCCGTGGTCACGCACACCCACACTCACATCCCTCACACGCAGTCACACGCGCACACACACTGATGGTCACAGAGACCTGTGTGCGTGTGCACGTGCACACTCATAATCACACACAGCCACACACGTGTATGTCTTTAGAGCACAGAATGCTTCAGAGCAGGTTAACAGCTCAGTAAACGGTCTCTTTCTCGGTGTTTTACGGCGTGGGCACGTTGTGGGAATCCGAGTGTGTTTCTGACCCAGTTTATGTCTTTATGAGGCCAATTTACTCAAAGGTGGTTTCGTGATTAGGACCACAGACCCAGGAGTTGGACAGAGCTAGGGTTGAGCCTCAGTCCGGCCACTTACCAGCTTTGTGGCTTGCAGCAGGTAGAATGAGCCCCAGCCTAAGTGGGGATAACAAAGTGTTGCTCCCATGGGTGCGTATGAGGAGGAAACCAGGTGGTGCCCAGTACCTGTTTTCCAGGAGCCTCTTACCTGCGTTGGCCGATATTGCCAAATTGTCACATCCCCAGAATGCTGGAGGTCCCCTCCCTCTGCCGAGTTGCCTCCGTGGCGGGGGCTGTGCACCAGGCCAGGGGTGGAGGAGAACATGCCCCCTCCGGGGGGGTGGTTGTGTAAGGGAGTTGTGTGGGTTGGAGATCCTGCCTGCTAGCCAGGATCCTTTCCTCTGGGGTCTCCTTCCTGGGGGCTTGAGGTGCGGGGCCGAGTTCCTGTGAGCCTCCTTGAGTAAGCACTTGCTGGGCATCCAGATGGAAGGGGGCTTGGGGGGTGACTGGTGCGTGTCTTAGGGAAGTTGCGAGGTGTGGGTGTGTGCCTTGTGCACACATGCTTGCTTACAGGAGGCGGATTTTGAGTGGAAGTGCTCTGGGTGACAATGAAGGCAGCTTTGGAGGTCAGGGTTTGCTGTTACCTGGACGGGAGTCTGGTGGTGGTGGGCAGTGGTGACTTTTCCAACTGGCCCCCAGACCCTGGGCAGGTCACAAGCCCGTCTCCATCCTCAGCCAGAGTGCCTGCCGTCCTGGAGGGCAAGCGTCAGGTGGGACCTCGGTGTGGACACAAATCTTGTGTCCCTCCTCGTTGCCGTGTTTGTTTTAGCAGCTTAGCCCCCTCTGCCCTCGGAGGGTGCCACCCTGCCCTCTGCCCACGTGCTGTGCCTGAGCCCCCAGAAGCCCTCAGCCCTTGAGTGTTGGTTAAGCAGGGAGAAGGCTGGGCTCCAGCAAGCAGCGGGTGTGCTGAGTGTGTGCACATGTTTGGGCTCATGCGGCCGTGTATACAAAGACACACACACATACACGGCACCTGCCAGCCCCCAACCCCACCCATACGGAGGGCGGCACGGTGGTGGTGCATATGGGTCCCCACGGCAGCACTGTCACCCAGTGCGGGACAGAGGGCTTGTCTTCTGGGGCTCCTGAAGGACAGGCCGGTGTCACAGCCCCTCGGGCACATTGTCATTGTGCCATTTCAGAGTGGGAATGCAGGCAGTGGGTGAGCTCCCCCTCCAGGACCATCCCGGCCAGGCCAGCCCGTCTCTGTCCCCCATTCTCTGTCTCTGCACACTGAGGTCCGTACTGGCTGGCGGTGGGCCCCCGTCTCCATGCCTGGGCCTCCCTCCGCCGGGCCTCTGGAGCAGCCTTGCAGTTCCCCAGACGCCTTCAGTCGGGACCCCTGGGAATTGTTCCAATGGGGCAGTTGGCTGACGCTCCTCCAAGGAAGACCCTCATGGTACAGCGACCTCTGCGGCATGGGGACAGGTGTCCGGGGCGGCCATAGGGCTTGCCAGGATGCCGACCTAGGCCAGGGGAGCACCGGGGTTTTCCAGGGTGGAAAGGCTTACCTTAGAGTCCTTTTATTCCTTTTTTTTTTTTTTGGTTGGGAGATGTTGAGCAGAATATTAGTTTCTGTTCTGAGAACATCTTTAGTGTGCACCTGTAAGCACTGAACCGGGGAAAACCGCTTACGTATGTTGTCTCTGATTGTCACAGCCCCTTGGGGCACATTGTCATTGTCCCATTTCAGAGTGGCGGCGAGAGGGTTGGCAGGGGAGGTGGTGCGTGTGCTCTGGGGGCTGGGAGCACGGACTTGAATCGCACTCAGACACTGGCTACATCCGTGAACTTCTCCGAGCCAGTGTCTGCATGTGTACGTGGGGTTCCCTGCGATTCCTGCCTGACAGGGCTGCTGTGGGATTGAATGAGGCCATGCTCATAAAGTTCCTGCTTGTAGCGAGATGAGCAAAATGGGAAGATCGTGAATATTAGCGCCCCACATCAGCCCGTGAAGTGGCCCATGAGATGGGCCCGCGCTGGGCTGCACCTGCCGTGGTGCCTAGGAGATTTACCACGTATAGAAACCACAGTGAGTTCTTGGTTGGCTCTCTCAACCAGCCATAAAAAAGCAGGGACACAGTATGCTCTTTGCTTGGTGATGGGGAATCAGTGTGAGTTGGTGAGGCCCCAGTCCGTGCCCACCTAGTCCAGGGTGGGATACTAGTCCCACAGGGTACTCGGGACTCCAAGGTGTGGTCTCCTCAGAGTGGCTGATGGAGCCCACGTGCCAGGGGCAGTCAGGTGTGTGAGCAGTGGGAAGGCAAACCAGGTGCCTTCTCCAGCAGGGCACTCAGGGACAGACAGCTGTGTTCAAGCAGAAACTTGGCTCTCTGGGGAGGGCTTCTGTGTCTGCCCTTGCAGGGGCACCTTCTGGTTCTAGCCTGGTCTGAGCAGCTCTTGGACCCCGGGGCCGCCACCCTTGCCCTTGGGGTGCGCCTGGCTGGTGACTCAGTTGGAGTATGTTTAGGCAGTTGGAAAGTTAATGACTTTCTGAAGGGAGCCAGAGCTGAGCTGGAGGACAGTTCTGCCCTTTCTGGCTGTGTGACTTGGGCCGGTCAGTTCAGCCTGAGTCCCAGGCTGCTGCACCCTGGGGAGGACATGTGGGCTGTGTTCGGTAGTAGAAGGCCAGGAGGAGGGGTCCTCCACAGGGTGGCAGCCGGCAGATTAGAGGCTCCTGAAGCTCTGTGTCCTAACCCTCTAGGAAGACAAGGCTCTCCTCCCTAAGGCATGGTGATGTGCTGGTGTATGCTCAGGAACCAGGTCCCAGGAGAGACCACCTCTGTTGTACCCTTGCTGTGTGACCTTGGGCAAGTCATCATTCCTCCACAGACCTGTGTCCCCAACTGCAGAACAAGAGAGCCAGGCTGCTTCTGCAGGGCTGTCTTCAGAATTCGATTGGAAACCTCATCCCCCCCACCCTGGATGAGCAGGTCCCCTTATGTGCGCTGCTCTCCTTGGAGTCTTTCGCCAAGACGTCCAACAGCTGCCTCCCACCTCAGAGGTTACTTCCCCTCACCCTGCTTGCTGGTCCCCAACGAGGAGCTCAGGACCTCCAAGGTCCCTGGGCTAGGAGGATCCTTCCGCTCCCCAAACCTCCTCACGGGCAGTTAGGACACATGCAGGCCATTTAGGGACACTCAACATTTGAATTTAAGATTCTTTCAGCAGAATCCACAAACCAAGGTTTAAAATTCAGTTGGAAACCAATCCCCAGGCCTTTCAAAATCATGTCAGTGCTGTTCTTAAAACTCAGGAGTAGCACATGGAGAGTCTGTAGTTGGCTTGTCTGGCTTGGCTGAAGTCAACAGTGTGTTGGCCCGTTTCAAAGTGACCTGTGGATGCTGCCGCACAGCCTGGGGGTGTTCACGCCCCACCCCATCACGCCCCGATCCTCTGCATCATGTACAATCATGTTTTAAAATGTAGATGTTATTACTATTCAGGTATGGAGAGGCCAAAAGATGGGAAACAATTGTCACTAAAGAGATAGTTTGTTACTCACAAATTGGAAGAGGAAGGGTACGCCGCACCATATGGGGTGTGCCCGTCGTCCAGCAGGCAGGAGCGAGGGGAAAACGTGGGCAGGAGCCTTGACTGTGGTCTTTGTGGGAAGGAACGGGCGAGGCAAGGTAAGCAGGTTTAGGATTGGCTACTCTGAAGAATTTCAGCAGGCTCTGGGGTGCAGGGCTCTCTCTCCCCTTCTGGTACCTGGCCTCGGGGATGATCGGGGCGAGGAATATGCCAGATAGAGAAGGTGGTGGAGTCTGGGCTCTGCATTGGTTGGTTTGCATATGAAAGGCACTCCCCTGCTAGTCCTTCGCTATCTTTTAAGAATTGACTAGCCCTAAAAACAAATAATAAAGAATTGATTAGCTCTCCAAGGAGCAATCATGGGGATGATGTTCCCAACCACACAGAGGAAACCAAGGAACGTGCCTGGTGTGTGGTGGATCCAGTGTGCCTCCATCAGCCACTTGGAGGAGACCACACCTTGGAACCCCGAGTACCCTGTATCCCCGGTATGGACACACCCCCTCCTCCAGGCAGCCCCGAGGCCTCCCTGGTCAGCAACAGCCAGACGCTGGGCTGCTCCACAAAAGCACACTCCTCTTTCACGTGTGTTGTCCGTTTGATCCGCTCCCTGCCTCTGAGATCGGAGAGCAGGCACTGTACCCATTGATCAGACAAAGAAGATGAGGCAGGAAAGGAGAGCGAAGGCAGGATCTCACAGAGCTGCCCGGGAGCTGACTGACCCCAGCCCCATGAGGCTGCGGCCGGAGCCAGTCAGATGTCGTCTTAGAGAACTGTTGACTCGGGAATTGTTGCAACGCTCAGATGGCTCTTCTGGGTAGGCCTGCCTGCTGGGCCTTCCCGCTGCCGACCCCAAGAGCTGTCAACCAAGGCCTCCCTGGCCCCAGCTAGGCAGGCTCCAGGCCGTCTTGACTTGCCGTGTACTGGGGCTCTGCAAACACCTTATCTTGGCTCATCTGGTCTTTGGAAAAGACAGGCAAATATAAATAAATAAAATGTATGTATTTGTTTTAAGCGCACAAAAAAGGTGTACCCATGGGTACCAATACCCATACAGCTTACCCATACATTTTTTTAAAAGATTTTATTTAATTATTTGATAGAGAGAGACCACGAGAGGGGGTAGGAGCAGAAGGAGAAGCAGGCTCCCCACTGAGCAAGGAGCCCGATCAGGACCCCGAGATCATGACTTGGGCCGAAGGCAGACGCTTAACTGACTGAGCCACCCAGGCGTCCTGGGATTAATTTTAATAACATAGTTTAGTTAGCCCAATATATCTAAAGAGTATCATGTCAACATGCAATCAATATAAAAGATGATTGAGATCATTGATATTCCTGTTTCATCTAGTCTTCAGAATTCGGTGTGTATTTTACACTTTGAGCACGCCTCAGTTTAGACCAGCCCCGTTTCGAGTGGTGAGTGGTTACCGTGCTGACTGCACAGATTTAGTCTTCAATTCAGTTTTGAACAGAAGTTCGGTGAGTGGACCTCCGTTTTCATGTTCCTGACTTGAAAGGGAATAATCCTGAGGTCTTACCAGAAGAATCAGGTTTAATGGTGTTTGGTAGATTTCCTGTAACAGGTTTAAAATTCCTTTTTCTTCCTATTTTGTTAAGGGTCCCTCGTTGTGAATGGTTGTGAATTTTATCAATGCTTTTTTGCAAGGAATGAGGTAATCATAAAATTTCTTCTTTATCCTCTTATTGGGATGGCTTTTATATTAGCACATTTCTCTTATCTTAACATCATTGATTCTGGGGATAAACAATGTAAACCTGAGTTTACATTGTTGGATTTAATTGGTAATATTTTCATGGACCTTTGAGTCCATGTTCAACAGTGAGTTCAGCCTATAAATTTACTTTCCTTCTGTCCCTGTTTAGTTGAAGTATCCACCAAATTAGCTTCATAACATGTGTTAAGGAATACTTCTCTCAAATAGTCAAATGTTTGTATATGTTAGGGATTATCTTGGAATATTTGTGTATGTTAACATATTTGTATAGGTTCACATTTGTATATGTCAAATATATGTTAAGGATCGTCTTCAGATTCTTGTGTATATTAAGAATTATCCATTCCTTGAAGGTTTGGAAAAATCCAAACTATAAAACTGCTTCAGCCTGGTTTTGTTTGTTGGGGTTGGTTTTTTTTCTTTTTCAGCTACTAATTCAGTTTGTTTAACGGTTAGAGGTATTTCCAATTTTCTACTTCTTTTTGAGTTGCCGTTCATTAAATCAATCAATTTCTGTCTCCTTAGGAATGTGTCGGTTTCTCCTGTTATCAAATGTATTGACAGTGTGTGTACTTAGAGCCTTTTCTTTATTCCTGATGATGTTTATGTCTGCCTTCTCCGTGTTTTGATTGGCCTTAACAGAGGTTAGGTGGCTTTCTTAGTCTTTCGGGTTGCTTGATTCCTTCTTGTTTTTTTGTTTCTTTTCTCATAGAGCTCTTGCCCTATCCTGTATCCTTACTCTTCTTTGAGGTTTACATCGGTATTATTTTCCCAGTTCCATGAGTTGGGCACCTGGATGATTGATTCTCACCTTTCCACTTTTCTCCTGTCCCCAGCTTAAGCATACATACATCCACGTCCTGCTTCTAGTACGTGCCAAGAGTCCTGATATGTAGCACTTTTATTATTTTTAAAATCTTAGTTTCTCTTCAGTTTTGGAAAATCTTTCATTATCTTTTCAAGTTGTGCTTTTCCCCCTCATCGCTATTCTCTTCCTTCTGGAACTTTCTTCATGCAACTTTCTCAACTATCCTCCATGTCTTCTTCAACTCTTTTTATATTATCCATCTTTTCCATCTTTCTGTTACGCATTCATTCACTCATCTTCTCTTAAGCTGACTTTGATGTTCTTGGTGGTTATCTGCTGACTCTTGCTCATGGAGGGGTGTGTGTGTGTGTGTGTGTGTGTGTGCATTTTGTGATTTTTGGATTGTGACTAGAGGTGTATCTCTAAGAATCCAGTGTGGCCAGAATTGAGGCTCTCTCCCTCCACGATGGTCTTCTTTATGACTCTGCCAGGTTCCTCAGGTGTAACACAGGCGTGGCAATGGGTTCATATTCTTTTCATAGCGTGTAAGTTCCTGGACCCCACAGAGACGACAAACTCAAGCCCTCACCCAGTGAGAAGGCAGGCAGGTAGGTGGTTACAAACGCAGTAGGGGATTTCTAGAAATCCTTCACCCACTTCCCAGGCAGAAGTATAAGCACCCAGGCATTCTTGTTGGGTCCCTGTTCTGGTGGGCATTGAAGGGTGTCCGTCCTTTTCCCAAAGCTGTAGCCCTCCAGTGGTCTTGACTGCACTTGGGGGTCTCAGTTCCCACTTCTCATCCTTTACGGGCTCCAGGTCTCCCATCCTCCCCCTGCGTGGGTCACTAGAACGGGACCACTAGGTGACAGAGATGCCGCCCATCCCCTCAGCATTGGCTTACCTCCTCCTGCTTCGGTCTTCACATTCCCTCTTGGTTTTCTGCCCCCGGGTGGTCCTTCTTTTCTTGCCAGCTCCTATGTGAACTTAAATGGGTATTCTATTTATCGAGCAAGGAGAACTTTAGCTCACCTTTTCAAGTCACTACGCTGTTGTTTTTATATGCAAAATTAAAGGTAGAAAATGAGGTCGTTGGGGAAAGAAACCCATATTTTGGGAAAGAGCTGTAATTATTATCCACTCCAGGCAAAAAAGACCCGTGAAGTGGTCGGTTTTCAAGAGAGGAAATCCTTGGCGTCTGCCTTATTCCCAAATCCACTGGCTAAGTCACTGACTGACTAAGCCTTCTTGGACAGGGACCAAGGCTCCTACACACCACACCGAGGCCCAGTGTTTGGGGTTATGATGGGGCCTGGTGAAGAACGGGGAGGGCCTGTATCATCTAATTTCAACCTCTTGCTGGGCCGCCCTTGTTGCTGCTTGCTCGGACATCCTTGTGGGTCACTTGACCGTTCTGTGAGTGCATCCTCATCTACAAACTAATACCTTGGTGACAGTGATCCCCCAACCCTGAACCAACCCAGAATTCGGGGGCTTAAGGTGAACTTAAGTTGGGCATGGTGGTTTCTTGATTATTACTTCCTGACTTTCCTCTCTGTCTTCATTCATTCAAACAGTATTTACTGAGCATCTGCTATGTGCAGGCGCTGTTCTAGGCACTGTGTGAAACGTTTCTTCATTACCTTTGCTCTGCCAGGTGCTAGGAAGCCAGAGGAGAACAGGACTTGCCTCCCGGTCTGTCCAGGAGGGGCCATCCCCAGCAGGAAGTGTGCTAAGGGGGTAGGGGGTGGGGGGTGGTCTCCAAGGCCTGCGGTGGGGAGGAGGTTGGTGACCAATCCAATCAGGAGGGAGTGTGTGTGGGACCTGGGAAAGATAAATGTAGCCCCTTCGTTCTTGCTCCATTTCACCCTTTTATCAGTGACGGAGGGATTTGGTTCTCTGTGATTTATTTACTTTATCACTGTAAACAGCACAGCTTTCATGATTCAAATTTCAGTAGTTACAAAAGTGAAAAAAATCTCCTTCCCACACCTGTCTTCCAGCCAGCCACCTGGTTTCACTCCTGGTGGCAACCGAATGTCATCGGCTTCTTCCATATCCTTTGTAAGATATTCCAGATGTATACACGTAAATGATATATATATTTGTGAATATTTATATACGTGTGCGTATCTATAAATTTATACACAGGCATACATATATATGTTTTTTAATGCAACTGTCGGCATCTTGCTATTTTGGCTTGACAATGCATCTTGGAAATTGGTCCATATCAGGCCTGGAGCGCTTCTTCATTTGTTTTTATGACTGTTTGGTATTCCATTATATGGACGGATCGTAATTTATTTAACGAGTCCCCCTCTGATGGATATTTAGATTTCCAATCTTCTGCTATTTTGAAACAATGCTGCAAGAAATCGTCCTGTGCTTGAGTTACTTCACACATTTGAGAACGTATTTGTAGGGTACGGAACACAGCTTACAGAGAGCTCCTAGTATGGGAGGTAATAATGGTCCGGGTTGCGGGCTGCCTGGCATGGGGCAGATGGGCGTCTGCCTCCTGGGCTTCCTATGGGCGGAACCTATAGTTACAGGGATTTTCCTGAGACCCCCTCCACAGACGTGCGATGTATAGTTTCTGACTGCATGAATGGAAATACTTATACTTCAGAGAAATTACAGGCAGGAGAAGGCCTGGGAAATAGTTTTGTTCGCTTCACGGATCATCTGCAAAGGAATTCAAAGAAGGGTTTTCTAATTGTTTTCGAAATGAACACGTTCTGTGAGAGCTGCTTCATTAGACTTCAGTGGTCGAGGTGGAAATCAGGTTGAGGAATCATTCACCATGTTGTAAAGGTTGGCTCACCAAATTGAAGATCGTAAATATGACACTAAGATAATGTGAGTGTTATCTAACACAGGACAAGACTTTCATTATAAGCTGCTGCATTTCCAGGGCATACCTTTATTTATTTATATTTATTTATCTTTAATTTTTTAAGCTTTTATTTGTTTATTTATTTATTCATTTATTTCTCACACACACACACACAGAGCACAAGCAGAGGGGGCAGCAGAGTGAGAGGGAGGAGCAGACTCCCCACTGAGCAGGGAGCCCCACACGGGGCTTGATCCCAGGACCCCGAGATCATGACCTGAGCCGAAGGCAGATGCTTAACCGACTGAGTACCCAGACGCCCCTCTTTATTTTTTTAAAAAAGATTTTTTTGGGGAACCTGGGTGGCTCAGTCAGTGAAGCGTCTGCCTTCGGCTCAAGTCATGATCCTGGAGTTCCAGGATCAAGTCCCACATCGGGCTCCCTGCTAAGTGGGAAATCTGCTTCTCTCTCTGACCCTCCCCCCTCTCATGCTCTCTTTCTCTCTCTCAAATAAATAAATAAAATCTTTAAAAAAATATTTTATTTATTTATTTATTTAGAGAGAAAGAGCGCAAGCCAGGGGAGAGGCAGAGGGAGAAGGAGAGAGAACCCCAAGCAGACTCCCCGCTGAGCATGGAGCCCGATGTGGGGCTCGATCCCATGACCCCGAGATCATGACCTGAGCCAAAACCAAGAGTCAGACGCTTGACCTACTGAGCCACCAGGGACCCCTAGAGCACACCTTTAAATAAAGGCGTGGTGTTTGTTCTTATATTCCAGTACACAGTGACACGGAACGATTGTATTTATTGAGCTAGTGTTATGCGCCAGCCCGATCCTCCCCCAGCTCTTTGCTGGGACTCTGTCATTCAGTCTCTCAACAGCCCTGTCTTCATCCCCGCTTTGCTGACACACACCTGTGGCTCTGGGGGTATGTAACTTGCCCAGGGTCCCACGGGCACCACTCACGCCCAGGCTTCCGGCCCACGATGCTGCACTATGGAGAGCTGAGCCCCTCACCGTGGCTCCCCAGGCATGCACGGAGCCCACGCATCAGGACCAACCCGAGATGCCAGGTGGTGGGTCTTGACTGGGATCTGTCTATACTTTTACTGTTTATACTTATTCCTGATCCATACTGTGTTGTCAATAAACGTAATTCCAAACAGGGCATGGGAAGTGCTACTTAAGGACATTAGCCCCCCCCTCCCCATTTCATTTTGAAAAGGAAGATGAATCCCCCGTCCCCAGTTAGGGTCAGCATAGTGAAATGACAGGGGAGCCGTGGTTCTGCGGGTCCGTTGCTCTCTAGAACCCTAGAGAGCTTTGGAGTAGGGAGGAGCATCCCGTCTCTACGAAAGCCTCCAGTGTGATCTCGGGCTGGGTCTCTCTCCGGCTGTGACGTGTGGTGCAGTCCTCTCTGATGTCACAGCAGACCCCCGAGTAACCCCTGGCAGGGTGTGACTGCTATTCCCCCTGTTCTAAATCAGCAGTCAGCGTGCTTGTCCTATCAAGGTAACTATTATGGTCTTGGCAGGCCGTGCATGTGGTCTCACGATGGCTCACCTCTGCTGGTGAAGTGTGAGAGCACATAGACGGCATGTGTATGATCAAGCAGGTTTGCATTCCAATAAAACCAGGGGCGGTGGATTTGGCCCTCGGGCTGGAGTTTGCTAACCTCTGCCCTGACAAACGACAATATACTGAATCTCCCTAAGCTACTGAATCCCACCTTACTTGGGTACAATCTCCATTTCCTGTGTCTTCGTGGTGGGTGTGGGGGGAGGTGTGGAGGGTCTCCACCCTCCCCGCCCCAGAACTTCACTACCAAGTGCAGTGGGAGAGCGCCGGCTGGGGAATCAGATGACCTGCCTTCGACTGTGTAGCCTGGAGCAGCCACTGTTGCTCTGAGCCACACTTTCCCCATCTGTAAAATGGGACGTTTGACTGATTGCTCAAAGGTTCCTCCCAGCTCCAAAATGTTCTGATTTCAGTTAGAAAGGAAGTGAATATTCTCTGCCCTGGAGGTTGTGCATGCCGTTTGTCTTTGGTCACCAAAACAAAGGAGATAAGATAATTTGGTGTTATAATCTGTACCCCAAGAGGAATTTACCCTCCTGGCCACCCCATCTTAGCAGACTGTTAAACCTGCAGGAGCCCATTGGAGAGGGACAGTTCTTCGTGTCTCCTTGGCCCCCATAGTGTCTTTTTTTTTTTAAGATTTTATTTATTTATTTGACAGAGAGAGCACAAGCAGGGGGAGGGGCAGAAGGAGAGGGAGAAGCAGGCTCCCCGCTCAGCGGGGAGCTGGATGTGAGGCTCAATCCCAGGACCCTGGGATCAAGACCTGAGCTGAAGGCAGACGCTTAACCGACTGAGCCACCAGGTGCCCCTTGGCCTACACGGCGTCCCGAACAGTTGCCTTCTATCTGTGAGTTTCTGGGTGATCCCAGGTGAGGAACATGCTAGTCCCTCTCTCACTTCCCACCTGGAATTACCCCCTGCAGACACGGGCAAGGGCGGAACAAGTGAGAAAAAATAGGGAGTACAAAGAGCACACAGGCTTTATTTCTCGCTGTTGTCTGTCTTTTGGTTGTTCTGTGGGAAGCTCTACCGTACCGGGAGGAAACACACTCACTTCCACTCAAGAAGCTGGAAGAATCAGGCCCAGGACCGCCCAGCCACCCTGGCTCCGACCTCATACCGCTGCTCACACACTGCGATGCCAGTTGGCCCGTGAGGCTGTCTCGTTCTCAGGCCCCCCACCCAGCCCTGGGTGGCCCAGGACGGGCGGAGCGCTCCCTGAGAGAGCTGGAAAGGGACCCGCGCGGCAGATGGGGGCCCCAGACGGCTTCTTGTGCTGACTTGGCCCATTCCACCACTAATGAACTCAGGGCCTCGATTGGACTTTGGGAGCTTCAGCTTCCTGATTGGAATCATGGGTCACCTGCAGGGACCCCCTAGGTTTCCATGGTGTAAATCATCCACTTTGTAACTATTCATTATTTATTAGGTTCCAGGCTCGGCACCAGGATTTCTATGACAGTATGATAGATATTATCACTAAGGTTGCCCTAATCGCCAGGCAATGGGCTAAATATGACACATATTAGCTCATCTGACCTTCACAGTGATCCTCTCCATCTTCCAGATGGAAAAACTGAGGCTTAGCAATACTATCTAAGGTCACACAGCCGGTTGAAGACAGAGCCAGGATCTGGGCCTGGCTGACTCCCAGAGGGTGTCATTGGGAGACTTGGCGTTTTTCCCAGGTCAGCTGGGGGGTGGCGTTGGTGCGGCCCGAAGCACAGACTAGACCGGCCTGTGTTTTGTTATTTCAAGAGTGTGCACGTTTTAGATTCTCCCTAGTCAGCGATTTGCTGTCTTGCCGTGGATTCACCTCCCTTCTGCCTTCCTGAAAGCCCCTCCTTTGGGTCATTCCTCTGGGTCTCTGGCTGGAGCTAGTTACACTAGGGTCCTGGGCTCTGGACTCTCGGTACCACAGCCATCAGCAGAGAGAAAGGTTGCGTTCTGGGCCCCCAGTTTCTGGCTGCTCAGTAGAGCGGCTCTGAAGAGGTTTTGTAGAGACCTGACTGACTGGGTCTGGGGGAGCCCCGGCATCTGCACTGTTGAGAGAGAGCGCTTTCTAAGGGGCTCCCTGTGGCTGCTGGGTGTCTGGCTTCCAGGTGGCTTGGTGGCTACCGAGTGGGTTCTAGGTGACAGCACTGTTCTTACTCTGCCAAAGGGCAGTGAGTGAGGGGTCAGCGCCTCCCCTGGGCCGTGCTCTACCATCCCCGGTCTTGCCAAGGCCCTATCCTGCCCAGAGGCAGGAATGGCAGGAATGCTGGACCCCCTGAAGAGTCTGGGCCTTGCAAAGCCATGGCCGGGCTTGGAACCGAAGGGTCAAGGCTTGATCCCCGGCCTCCACTCCCTTCAAAGCCAGTGAGCGTGGGAGAGTCAGTTCACCTCTCTGCAATGCCTTTCCTCCCCTGTATCTCGGAGTTGCCTGGCAGGTGGAGGGAGGGACAGTGGCCCACGCCTCCAGTCCAGGCCTTGGACAGAGCTGGCGCTCCAGAAGTGTTGGTCCCCAGCTCTGATCCACCAGCCTAGTCCTTGGAGCGCTCGTGGGTTGGGCTGTGTCTCTCCAGCTCCTCACCAAGTCCTGACCCACGGCAAGGGCTCGGCCCACTCCTGTTCAGTTGTGGTGGTCACTCCGTTCTTGCTGTCCACGCTCCTGGGGGCGCTCTGGGCCCGAAATGGGAAGGGCAGATAGGGTGACCAGCCATCGTGGTTTACCCAAGACTGAGGGGATTCCTGGGATAATTCTGGGCCAACTGGGATGAGTTGCCCACCCGAGCACAGGCTGGCCCTGGGGTCGAGCAGTAACGGGGTTGGCCTCTCTTAGGCCCAGCTGGCATGGTGCCGAGGGCCCATGACGCAGCTAGGGACCCACAAGAAATGTCTTAGCTTTCTTTAAAAAAGAAAGTAAATGAATAAGATCCAGCCATGGCTTATATTCATCTTTAAACCAAGGCATTTGTAAAATAGAAATGTGAATGTGTTTTATGGAGGAAGGGGCCCCCAAAGGCAAAAGGGCTTAGAGCCACGACTGTCCCAGTGCA
This sequence comes from Mirounga leonina, assembly GCF_011800145.1. Taxonomy (NCBI): domain Eukaryota; kingdom Metazoa; phylum Chordata; class Mammalia; order Carnivora; family Phocidae; genus Mirounga; species Mirounga leonina. The sequence goes on from NW_023270377.1 coordinate 101,264,695, forward strand.
GCTGTGGGGAAGACCCCTGCACCCCACCCCCCGGGACCCCCTGGCCTCCAGGTCTCTCTGAGCATCAGGAGGAGGAGGACACGGCCAAGGAGAAGGGGGCACAAGGGCACCAGGCACCAGGGCAGCGGGGTCCCCTTGAGGTTCACGGTGTTGTAAGGGAAGTGATGCCTGTGTTTCGGGGCCTGCCAAGCCCCAGGACTTGGATGGGAGGTTGATGGTGGGGTGGCATGTCAGTGTTGAAAACCGCCGCTCGCCCTCCCGGACTGAGCCAGGAGATTCTGGTCCTCAGATGCTCCTGTGTCGGCTGCGTGGGGGGCAGGGGTGGAGGGCCCTGTTTGGAGCCAGGGAGTTGATTTAATCCAGCTGAGGCCAGGACCCAGCGTGGAGGCTCAGCATGCAGCTGGGTCTCCGCCGACTTCCCTTCCCCCATCACATGTGGTTCCAAAGCCCAGAAAGGGGGAGACCCGCCAGGGGGTACAGCAGATGTCGCCATCCCTGCAAGGCGCTTCTTGTTTATCTTTTATTAATGGCAGGTGCTTAGGCGGGGGCAGGGCTTGGGGCAGGCCCTAGGAGCGGGCTAGGCGGGCAGCTTTCTTCAGAAGCCAGGGGGAAGAGGGAGAGCATATGAATAATACAGGCTGCATCTTGATGGAGCCTGCCGGGCAGCACCACACAGCACACCTGAGCAAGGCTTTGGCGCTCCTGGCCCCTGAACTTGGGAGGAAAGCTTTTCTTGGCTCTAGGGTGGGCCTCACTGAGCCCCCTGATGGAACAGACCTGGAGGGGGAAGCCCCAGTCCCGGCCTGTGGCTTGCACCAGCTAGGACTTGGTGCTCCCCCTGTAAGAATTCTGTGATGTCTGGAGTTACGGAGCCCCACCCCTTATCTCATCAGAAAGGGGACTGGTGTCCAGAACTAGAAGGCTCCCATGGCGAGGTAGCGGCCAGGTGGTACCCGGCCCCCTGACTCTGGTCTCCCCAGCCTTTCATTTTAGTTTGGGTGGAGGCAGGGTATTCAGGACAGAGAGGAGAACTTAGGTCTGTTTTTCATTTTTCATCCTATTCTTGGCAAATTTGCAGAGGGATCTGGCAGGAAGGGGACGTTGGAGAGGAAAGAGTAGAAGGAGAAAGAAGTCTACTTGGCTCCTCTGCCTTTTCTGCTAAAAATGGTGGCAGTTCTGCATTTCCACTAAAAATAGCTAGTCCTCTGTCAAGGCCACCCACACCGATGATCTAGAGACTGGGGAAAATGAGATGGGGGCCTTGGGCCACACCTTCTGTGGAGAGGCCTGGAAGCTCACTGATGGGTGTCATTGAAAGAGAGGGAGGGGGAGAGGAGAAGGGTCTGAGTGCTGCATCTGAAGAACTGAGCCTCATGTTTGCCTTTGTGTGCTGAGGACAGGGCTGGATTCTTCATCAGACATTACTCTAAGTTGCTTTAAGAGAAAATGAGTGACAGGCTCAGTAGGTTGAGTGGCTGACTCCTGATTTTGGCTCTGGTCGTGATCTCAGGGCCATGAGATTGAACCCCACCTCAGACTCCATGTTCAGCGTGGAGTCTGCTTGAAGATTCTCTCCCTCTGCCCCTCCCCCCCATACTCTCACGTGTGCTTTCTCTCTCTAAAATAAATAAATAAGTCTTTTAAAAAAGAGTAAATGAGTGACGGATGAATGGATAAACAAAATATGTTAAAAACACACAGTGCTATATTATTCCGTCTTAAAAAGGGAGGAAATTCTGACACCTGCCACAACAGGGATGGACCTTGAGGACATTATGCAGAGTGAAATAAGCCAGTTTGTCACAAAAAGAGCTATTGTATGAGTCTACTTATATGAGTTACCTAAAATAGCCATTCATGGAGACAGAAAGTGGCGTGGTGGTTGCCAAGGACTGGGAGGATGGGGGAATGGGGAGTTAGTGCTTAATGGGAATGGTGTGTCAGTTCAGGAAGATGGATGGCAGTGATGGTTGCACAAGAATATGAATGTACTTACCATTATTGGGCTGTATCCTTAAAAGTAGTTAAGATGGTAAATGTTATGCATATTTTATAACCATTAAAAAAAAGTTTAAATAGGAGTTGACCCCTCTCTTCCTCTTCACTCCCCTTTGTAGAATGACTAGGAAAGGGTTTTTATCTTTCATGCCAGTAGTGATGATGATAATAATTGGATTCTTCTGCAGAGAAACAAACTAGAGTCTGTTTGGTCACCAGGACAGACCATGTGGATGTTGGGCCAGAGCCAAGCCTCATGCACTTTGGAAGGTAGGGATCTCCCAGTGGAATAGCTAAAGCTTCCACTAGACAAACCCCACTCAGGTATGCAGAACTTCCAGAGAGGATTTTCGTCTCTTATCTTTAAATATGAATGGACATCCAAAGTTTTACTGACATCTGAAGGAAGTCTGCTATATGGAAGAACAAGGTCAGCATGAACAATGGGGCAAGTATAGTCCCAGAAGAAACCAGATTCAAGAAGAGAATAAAGTGTGAGTGAAAAAATAGCCCTCTCATTGGTATCCTCAGATAGATCTGAGGAAGCATTACATTCATAAAACAAGAACAGAATGCTACAAAATAAGAAAAGAAAAAAACGGCTTTAGATTAAAAATATGATGGCAGAAATAAGAAGTTCATTAAAAGGATGAAAGGTGACTCATGGAAATACCATGGAAAGAAGAATCAAAAGGCAAAGGCAAAGAGAAATATGAGAGCAAAGTGGAGAAAGCTAGAATACTAATGCTGGTGATTGATCGTGTAACTAAATGGAAGTTCCAAAAACTGAAACAGGAAACAGATGAGAGAAAAATGATAAAAGAATTAATACAAGAGGGGCACCTGCATGGCTCAGTCGGTTAAGCGTCTGACTCTTGATTTCAGTTTAGGTCATGATCTCAGGGTCCTGAGATGGAGCCTCGAGTTGGGCTCCACAGTCGGCACAGAGTCTGCTTGAGATTTGCTCCCTCTGCCCCTTTCCCTTCTCACATTTGCACACGCACCCTCTATCTCTAAAATAACAACAACAACAAAAAAAACAAGAAATTTGTGTATATCTGGAAGGACAAAAATCCTCGTGAAAATAATCCTCAGTGTGCCTCGCTCTTAAAAGAAATTCCCATTTAGACATATTTTTGTGAAATTTCAGATAACCAAGGATAAAGAAATGTACCTAAACATTTTGAGAGAATGGAAAAACAAACACCAGGTCATGTACCCAGGCGGGAGGATTACACTATACACCTGTCTTCATCAGCAGGAGGCTGTGTGGGAAGACAGTGATTGCACTGGCAGGTATGAGGGAAATACCATGGTCATGATCTCAGGGCCGTGAGATCGAGCCCCACTATTGATCAGACTGTCAGCCTGATTGTCACTTAGGGCTGAGGGACATTTTCAGCCATACAGGAGGGACTCAGAACCTTTTCCTTCCACATATCCTTCTTAGACATTTACTTAAGGGTCCTATGATGCAAAGGAGGGGGGTGGATGAAGGGAGGGAAGACAGAGGACCCCAGGAGGGAGAACCCCAGAGGGGGCTTGATGGCAAGGCCCCACCTCCTGAATCAGTATAGAGGGCCCTGGGGATGGGAGAGCCAGGGGGCACAGGGGAGAGGCTTCAGCAGAGAGTCTGCACCTCTGCCAGGACTGAAGGTCATGTCATCACTACACTAGGAGGAAGTGGTGCCCTTACACACAATCCTGTGTGTGGCATGGGAGGCTCAAGTGAACGGAGTCATCCTCCGTATAAATAACTCATAAATCAGAAACATTGCGCTCATAGGACTAAAGCATCAAAACACACTGTTTTAATAGATTCCTTGTATAGATCAGATAGGCGCCAGAGGAGCTAAAAGTAGAAAAAGTTCTAAAACGTAAAACATGGTTGCCCCCGAATCACAGGGAGGGAGACTGTGCCTTTTATTAGAGGCCCTTCTGTGCTATTTGATTTCTTAAAAAGCATAGGCAGAATTGCTTAGTCTTTTTAAAAGCCACACACACACAGACACACAAACCATGAAAATTAACATGGAACAATGTGAACGAACCTCAGCTTGCTAGGGGAACTTGCTGACTCGGGGAAGTCCAGGATGGGCTGTGAAGTCCCTGGTTTGAACACTGTTAGGGAATCAAAGGTCCGGCGAGGCTCATCCCAAGAGAGAAATTTTCTTCCTTCCTTCCTTCCTCCCTCCCTTCCTTCCTTCCTTCCTTCCTTCCTTCCTTCCTTCCTTCCTTCCTTCCTTCCTTCCTTCCTTCCTTCAGATTTTATTTATTTATTTGAGAGAGAGAGAGAGCGAGAGCATGAGCGTGGGCGGGGGGAGGGGCAGAGGGCGAGGGAGAAGCAGACTCCCCGCTGAGCAGGGAGCCAGACGTGGGGCTTGATCCCAGGACCCTGGGATCATGACCTGAGCCAAAGGCAGACGTTTAACGACTGAGCCGCCCAGGTGCCCCCCCCAAGTGAGGAATTTTCAATTGTTACTTTGCCCTGGTTGGGTTCATTTTGGAGGGAAACAAACAGGCAAAAACACAGATAGCAGGTCCGATGTGAGTCCAGAGCCAGCGAAATGGCAGTGGCCTTGCTCTTGGACAGGCCTGGTGGGCACTGTGTCCTGCGGTGTGTGCCCCAGGCTCCTTCGAAATACAGCCTTGCCCAGGAGGCCTTGTCAGGGGTTCTTTAAGATCCTAGGAGGACCCCCAGATGGGTCAGGCCTGGTCCTCGCCCTGGGGGCCTGTCTTACACCGAGCTAAGTGTGAGCAAGGCAGAGTGAGAGGCCCCACCTTGGGCATCTTCACCCAGTCCTGGAGTAAGGAGGAGGGCAGCGAATGCCCCGCTGGCAGAGGCAGTGGCTAATCCACTGTTGTCTCTGCTTCCATGGAACTCCTCTGCCTATAGTGGGAAATAGACACTCTCCAAGGGAACGCACAGGAGACAATTTCAGCAGGAGGGGCTAGCAGGGAAATAAACAGAGTAAGGTGTGGGAGAGAGACACCCACCTCTGAGGAGGTGACATCTGAGAGCAGAAAGCTGTGATGGAGCGAGATTTAGGAAGAGGAATCCTACCGGAGACGGGCAACACCAAGCAGAGCCCCACAGGATGTCCAGCGGGAGGGGCAGGCTGGCCAGGGTGGAGGAGCGTCCTCCCCTCTTGGGGAATAGCGCTGATCCGTTCCAGAGTGAGCGAAGACTGGGAAGGCAGGTCAGAGGGTGCCAGTGGAAAGAGGGAGAAGCCCCAGGCGCAGAGCGAGTGTATAAAGCCCCACAGGGAGTCCTGGCAGCTCTGGGACTAGCGCCTGCTCCCCTGGAGCCTAGATGACATTCACCTGCTTGGAGGGCCCTGGTGGCAAACACTGAGCTTGGATGCCTGGAGGGAGTGGTGACAGAGGAGGACAGACTGCAGTGTGTGGAGTCATCTCTACTCTGCCTCGGCCGATGGAAAGCAGAGATGGACACACAAGAACCTTTTCCCATGCCGCGAGCATCCTCCCGGGCCTCGTTCATGGGACCAGCTCTGCCCTGGGCCTGGCTGGGGCCGCTTCAGGCCAGAGGAGGTACGAGAGCCCTACCTCACCTCGGGGCTGGCAGGCCCTGCCTTCAGGAGCCACCCCTGGCTCCACCACGGGCGCCCCAACCTCAGATGACATGTGGGCACCAAAGAAGCCAACGCAGGACCGAGGGACAAGTGCATTTCTGAGGGATGGCATGGGGACCTGGTACCAGCCTCCCAGAGGCAGGGCCACCCATACACACAGATGCAGGAAGCAGCTTCTCTGTGGTTGGTTTGAGGAAAGTTTCTCTGCCCATAGACACCTCTCTTGCCTCCCCAGCCCACTTGGGGCTGAAGCCTGGAATTCCACCATTACGGGTTCATGCCTTTGGCTTGGGATACAGATGTCCCCGCGAAAAGAGGACTCTTGAGCCATCACTGGTACCGAGACCCCATAGGCCGTGGCAGGCCAGCACTCCTTGTGCCCTTGTGCACGTTGTGCCATGCCTTGTGTTCCCTCCATGTGTACAAAGATGACTCCGACTCCGTCCACCCGCTCTCTGCAGGCAGGGATAGTGAGCGTATGATGGGGGCTGTGAGAGAGAAGTGACCAGGGGTGGGGGCAGCTGGGAGTGGACAGTGCGCAGGCTGACGGCCTTCTAACCCAGCCTCCCCCTCCCCCTCACTCTGTGTCCTTGGGCAATTTGCAAACCCCGATTCTCTCTGTGCCCCCGCTTGTGATCGCTCAAGAGTGTGATGGCCCCTGCTTTGCAAGGTGGTTGAGGGGTCAGCACCAGCTGGCCCGCAGAGAGCGCCCAGTAATGGTGATGATTTGCTGTGCTTGTGAGGTTAAGGACAGGCTTTCTGGAGGGGAGGTACCCGTTAAGCCGAGGCTGAAAGAATGGCCAGGTGACTTGAGGCACAGGTGGAGACATGGGGCTGCCTGGTTTGATCCAGGACAGAAGCAGCCGATTTGAGTTGGGAGAATGAACTGCTGTCTGGCTGGCAGGGATTGAGGCCTGGAGAGGGAGGAGGGAAGGCATGAGGGGGGTGGGAGTGGGGGGCAGGGCAGGGGTCCTACAAGGGGAGGCGGGCCCATGGAGGAGGAAGTTGTGACTCAGTTTCCTCATTGGGCCTGGGGAGAAAAGTCCCCTGTAGCCTGGCTGAAGACAAGCCAGGCTCTCCTGGGCCTGGTAGAGGGCAGGCCTGGACCCCAGTGCTGTGCTGGCTGGGGAGGTGTGCTTTGTTTTTTCTTAGTTTGTCGAGCCGCTAGACCCTTGTCTATCAAGGGAAAGAAAAGAGGAAAAGCTGTAAGATGCCATTGTCACGTTTTTTCTACATTTTCCAATAAACGTTTCCCTTTTGCTTTTCCAAGTGGTTGAAATTGGGAGAGAGAGGAACCTGTTCCCTGCATGCGTGTACCAGGCCCCTCTCCACACAGTCCGGGGGGAAGGGTCTCCCTCCTGGGCCACACGCTGGGATTCTTCCCTCCTGGCACCCGTGAGGGATGCTGGGTGGCATGGTCACAGGTGAGGCTGGCTCAGGGTAGGCTCTGGGGCGCTGCAGGTGCACGATGCTGGTGGTGGTGGTGGTGATAGGGATGTGTGGCCCCCCCAGGGTGGGTCAGCATGGCCGTGACAGCAAAGACACATGGGCACTTTCTGCCCCTGATGGCCCATGGGGTTCCCTGAGCCTGTTTCTGTCTACTCCTTCGTTCGGCCAGCATTTATCGAGTGCCAACTGTGTACCGGAGACTACAGTGGGGCGTGAAAGAGATCCCTGGTCTCAGATTGCTCACAGTCTGGTAGAAAAAACCCCAGCCAGCTACGTAGACAGTTACAGCGTAGGGGTAAGAGCAAAGGGAGCTAAAAGAGTAGCCCAGGGCATAGAGCGTGGAGTCAGAGAAGGCTTCCTGGAGAAGGCAGAGCTGGAGTTGAGTCTCAGAGCATGAAAAGGAGTTTGCCAAAGCATGGGAGAGTTCTAGGTAAAGGGGACAGCAGGTTCGAAGGCCTGGGCATGGCAAGCATCTCTGAGACTTCTGCACGAGGCCTCATCCTCCAGGTGCTGCTGGGGTATCAGCTCCAGGAAGGGCTCCCTGGCACCTCCTGAGGGCCAGGAGGACCTGTCATATTTGCTGCACAGTTCTGCTTCAGAGGGGTTCCCAGTCTGTACTGAGCAGCTGGCTGTCTCCCTCCCCCCCAGGCTGTGACAAGCAGATGAAACCAGGGTCCCTGAGCCGCCTTGGGTGTCCTGGATGGTCTACAGCTGTGTAAGGGTCTCCACTGTGTCTGTTCTGAGTTCTTCCATTTTTTGCGTTGAGACACATCCGAGGACGAGAAGAAACCAGGAGGAAGGTGTATCTACCAGAAATGACTTTTTGAATGCATGCCATTTGCTTAGCCACGGGGGATTCTCAGATTTTAGTGTGCCATAGAATCACCCAGAAGGCTTGTTAGAACCCAGGTTTCGGGCGCCTGCATGGCTCAGTCAGTTAAGCGTCTACCTTCAGCTCAGGTCATGATCCCCGGGGTCCTGGGATCTAGCCTGGCGTTGGGCTCCCTATGCAGTGGGGAGCCTGCTTCTCCCTCTCCCTCTGCCCCTCCTGCTCCCCCGCTTGTGCTCTCTCTCTCTGTCAAATGAATAAATAAAATCTTAAAAAAAACCCACCTAGGTTTCTTGGGTCCGCCCTGAATTTCTGCTTCAGGAGGCTTGGAATGGGGCTTGAAATTCACATGTCTGAGAAGTCCCAGACGATGCTGGTGCTGTGGGCCTGGGACCACACTTGGAGACCCCCTGGCTTAGCCCGTTGCTGGGCAGTCCTGGCCCTGGCAGGGCCAGGCCCCCGTCATGGACTGGGAGAAGCAATGCTCACAGTCCATCTTGGAACCACTGGAGCACGACCCTGATGTCCTCCTACCAGAGGTTTATTGCTGCCAGAATTTTTAAAACATAACAAATCAGGAGAGGAAAACATGGAACCCACCACAGAGGCAAACTCTCAAGGAGAAACAGTTCACAGCCAACCAGGGAAGGTCCTACAGGAAGGAGTTTGTGCAGACCCTGCTTTTGTAAGGAAACGGGTCTCTGGGAGCTCCTGGAGGGGTCGGTCGCTCCAGGCTGCCCGTGGAGGCAGCTCTCAGCCTGCTCTGTTGTGGCTGTTTCACCCTTGCAGTCATCTTCAAAGCCACTGAGGGAGCCACTCAAGGAAATTGGTCACAGCCACACTTTGCTTCTTACCCAGATCGTCAGCAAATGTTCTAGGCGAGGGCCATGATCCAGTGCTTGCAGGTTTACAGGATGGATAAGAGGGGGGGCGAAAGGCACCCTCAGAGTGCCATTCTTTTCCCATCCAGGCAGCATCCAGGGAAGGGACGGAGCCTCCCAGGCAGACTGAGATGATAAAAATACTGTGAGCTAATATTTCTTAGCGTTCCAGGCACGGTTGTGTTTTACATGCATTTGCATATGTAATCCCTCCCCCTCCCCCGCCCGCACACGCAGTCTTAGAAAATAGGGCCATGATCACCGTTGGGCAATTGAAGAAAGAGAGACCAGCGGGGTTGTGTGACTGGCCTGGGGGTCCGGCAGTAAGTGGTAGCGCCAGGCTTCCAACCCTGGCTGTCTGACCCCAGCCTCCAGCTCTTACCGTCTGGGCGGGACCACCTCTCCTCTCATTAAGTCACGTGTCCGTTCTATTAAGTTCATTAAGGAGACTCAATTATGTTATTTAGAGCAATAACAGCTCCCATTTGTGCACCGCCTCCTTTGACCTGCCTCATCCAGGTGCTCTTGATACTAAGGGAGTCACTGTGTTCGTCCCCATTTTTCCAAAGAGGGCAATCCAGGCTCGGGGAGGTGGGTTACTTAAGCAGGGCTGGGTCGTTTGAATTCAGCCCTGGACTGCTGACCTCAGAGCCTGGGCTCCCCCTGTCATCCTTCCCTTGTTTTCATCCCATTCTGGATGAGAAGTGGCTGCCAGGCCCCAGGTCAGGATTTGGGCCACCCACGTATGGTGGGTTTTGGAAAGCTGTTTCTGGGCCAGAAGGCGTGATGGCTCGTGGTCAGTAAGGTGGGCCGGGGAGAGATTTGGACAGTCAGGAACCTCATTCTGAAATGGACCTGCCGCCTCCCTGGATCTCTGCTGCCCTTAGGCTGTGCAGTGCCTAGGCCCAGCTGCTGTGCAAGGGAACTGGCCCGTAGGACACCCCCACAGCACCAAGAATCCCAGGAGCCTTTGAGCTCCAGGGTACTGAGGTCCTGAGCCCTGGGCCATTATACCTGCCTGTACCCCATGCTCCCATTAATCTGCACACCAGTGTTTTCCCGGGCTGCTTCTGTTGGCTGTCTCGGTGCATTCCTCAGGGGCATCTGAAGCAGTCTCGTGTGGCTGGAATGGGGATAAAACCCCAGCCAGAGAGGCCTGTGATGGGCAACTTGGACCGTTGGTGGACCTGGCTCACTGTCAGGCCTAGAGGGCATAGGCTGTCTTTGAGTTGAACTGGGCCCAGGGGCCCTTTGATTTCTATCAAGGTGGGAGCTGCCTAGGCAGGCCGAGATAATAAAAGTGTGGGCTGAGGGCTTGTGGGAGATGGGGTGGGGGAAGACTGAGAGGAAAAGCTCATCCCTCCATACCTTGTGGCAGTGCTAGTCTGAAGACCAGGGGAAAACTTGGTGAGGCACTCCAAGACATGCAGGGCTGTGAGTTTCTTTGAAGACACTGTCCATTCTCTGTGGGCACTTGGAAGATCGAGACGATTTGAGCTAAGATGGCTGTGGAAGAGAGGAAAGAGGAGTGAGGTGAGGAGGAAAGGTGAAGGTAGAAGAGGAAATGCCCTGACTGTAGAGCTTCTACCCACCCTCCTATCCATCCACCTACTCAAACATCCCTCTATCCATCCAAACATCCATCTATTTACCTACCCACCCACCTATTCATCCATCCACTCAAACATCTATCTATACATCCAAACATCCATCTTTCTACCCACCCACCCATCCACCCATCCTTCTATCCATCCACCTATCCACCCATCCATCCAACATTTTTTATCAATCAACTACTGTGTTCCAGCCATTTCCATCCAGGCCACACCATCTCAATGCAGTCCCCCGTGGACAACTACACCCTATTGTTTTTTAATCTCTTTTCAGCACACCCAGCCTGCTCATGACTCTTGGCCCTTGCAAAGCCTCCTTAGCATTTTCTTATGATTCGACTTCTCTTCATGACTCACTCTGAGCTTCTAAGCCCCCTTCACTGAGAGCCATGGTTAGTTGCTTCTAGTTTTCTTGCACCTCTCTTAGAGCTCTCCTTGGAGGAGGGCCGACGGAAGGCTTACTGTAGACACCTGAACTGCTTGAGATTGGATTGCCTGGCGTCTGTCTGCGGTGGTTGAAGTAGGAAGGGAATTCACACTTAGTGAGCACCTGCCGAGTGCTCAGGGTGGGGGAGGAGGGGTGCAGAGCATTTGCTGTGGAACGAGCCCGAATTTTGGAGACAGGCAAAAGTGGCACTGATTCCTGGGGCTGACGACCTTGGACAAGTCACTTAGCCTCCCTGAGACTCAATGTCCTTATTTGTCAAGAAACAAGATATAAAACAACCTGTGCAGTTAAATGTATGTGTAGGCACTCCACAAGGTACCTGGCACGTGGTTGGTGAGCGATGCCCCCCTCCTCCCCTGCGTCCATAGATTGGCCTCCATTGACACCCCCCACCTCCACCTTGTCGAGTTGGAATGGGCAGAGCCTGAAGAAGCTTCCTGAGGACATAGGACTTCCGGGGGCTGGGGCCAAGCTGTGAACAGCAACGGGCAGTCTTTGATTCTGTGACCATTGCCCTCTCCTGGCCCCACCCTTGTCTTGTTGAATCCTGCCATCTTCCCTCTTGGGCTCTGTCGTCCCTAGGGTGGGACAGGGCAAGAGACAAGCTGCTGAGTTACTGGAGGCAGGACAGCTCGGATTCAGCCTGGCACCTTGCTGGGGGCCCTCTGTGCGCCCTGGTGGCCAGTGGGTTGGCTCTTGATACCCAAAGATGTGGTGGAGGTGAGCTGGGCTGAAAAGGCATAAGGAAGGGAGGGCAGGAGGCTCAGCCCTGGGGAAGGTATGCAGTGCTGGGGGCCGTGGGCATTTAATCAACCAAATTCCCTCTGCCCCCTCCCTGACTCCATTTATTAGCTATTAAATAATTATCTAATTTGGAAAGTGTTTCTTAACGCAGAGCAGACCCCACCTCCCGAGGCATGGGTTTGGCAATGGATTGTCTCCTGCGTGTTCTGGGCTCGGGCAGGACCAGAGCATTCTTGCCCCGGCTCTGCCTCTGCACGAGGCTTGGGCCTGCGCCAGGCTCTGCCAAGGCACAGCAGAGCGGGGCGTCGCTTCCCCATGCCCCAAGATACCCTGGCTAATAGCTTCATTACTGGGCCGTTCTTCCTCACTCTTCTAAAGGAGAGGGCCCGAGGCTGGGCCTCCCGAGTGACTTGTTATTTTCTGGGACCCTGCGCCTGGGTCCCCCAAACATCTGGCAACGTCAGAGATGGGAGGGACCTTTGTCCCTTTCTCTAGGTGAGGCCATTCAGGAACCACCCTGAGGTCCAACTCTGAGTTGGTGGCAGCAGCAGAAGCCTGGGCCTCCTGCCTCAGAGTCTGGAGCTCTCTCTGCTCCATCCTTCCCTCATCTTGCGTGTCACTGGCACGGAAATGTGGCCTCTTGCCCCCTCGTAGGAAGGGGCCATTTCCTGAAACAAGAGCTGGGAGATATGTTGGATGAATGAATGAGTGATGAGTAAGACAGTTAAGCCTCACAACAACCGTGCAGATGATCCCCCTTTTTTGTTACTAAAAAGTTGCACATACTTCCCAGAACATGTGCAAACAGTACCAAAGCCCAGACAGGAAGGCAAGCCCTGCCCCGCCCTGCCTGCCCCTGCAGGTCGCCCTGGCGGCCGGCTGTGGCGCGCAGAGTGGGTTAGCGAGCACCAGACGTTTGGAGAGTGTCGCGGCCCTCCTCCAGGCAGGAGTCAGTGGCAGTGGTCCAGGGCGGTGTCCAGATGGATCTCCTGATTTACAGGTGAGAGTGAGGCTGGCAAGGTCCACCACTAGTGGGAATTTCTGTCTCCTTCAACACCACGAGGCATGGTTTTGTTCCTGGTGCCACCAAAGAGCTGTGTGAATGTTGGCACTTCACACCCTGCCTTGCTTAGCCTGGACAGTGGGGCTCCTCATCCTCGCCTTGCCTTTATCACAGGCCCTGAGCTTCACAAAAGCCCCCGGCCCAGACCCTGGAGCTGCCTGTGTTCGGGCCGCTGACACTGTCATTTATAGAAGCTCAAGAGCCTCCCCTGGGACTCAGCCCACTGTTAGGATTCTGGGAGTGGAGCTCAGCGGCAGTCACCATGGCCAGAAGTGGTCACAGGACGCTTTGGACGGGTGACCCGGTTTGAAGGATGAACGGCCAAGGATGAATGTGGCAGGACCACATTTCAGGCAGCCAGTGGGTCAGAGGTGTGTAAGGGACCTGAGTGTAACCCGTTGGTCTTGGAAGAAAGTCTTACAGGAAAGGCAACCAGGGCTCATCCTGGAGCCTGGGCTCTGGCTGCATTGTTAATAGGGAGCCCTGGCGGACTCTAGAGTAGTAGAAACACAGCACCAGTGGGAGCCACATGGGAGTAAGGACAGAGTCAGGCTCCGTAACTCGGCTCCCCGAGGCCCTGGACGAATTGCCCCACTTCTCGTCCTGTAGGGTTTAATGTACCTGCTCCTAGGATGGTTCTGACAGTTGGACCTGATTCATTACAGCCCCTGATGCAACCTCCACACGCAGGACGCACACCGTGGTGGTGGTGCTGGTGTCATGGACTCCAGCAAGGCCAGGGCCACCAGGCCCTTACAGTCTAGGAGCCCAAAGACCCGTGCTCCCAGAATGACAGCTGTCATTGATGGTACAGTAATGGGGTGATGGATGATGGGCTCAGGCTCTTAAATACATAATCTCATTTCATCTTGTCTACATGAGAGGCTTCATCACCCATGGTACAAATGAGAAACCTCAGGTTCCTGATGTCCCTGAGGTCACTAGCTGGTGAGTGACAGAGTCTGAATGCCATCCCAGGGCTGTCTGTGGTCAAGGCCACCAGCCTCCAACATTGCCTGTAAAACACCACAGTGGACATAGGACCCCATATGTAGTGAATGCGGAAGTGAGTATAGGACAATGAACGCACTAGCAGGTCTATGGGAGAAGCCTGGGAGGCTTCCTGGAGGTGGCATCTGTGCATTATCTTTACCAGGGGCCCGACTTCTCTGTGATTCAGCTGTTGGTGAAAGGACCTGAGGAGGGGTCTTGGTGCCAAGCCTAGGGCTGGGGACCAGCCAGCCGGTAGCCATCTAGGCTCCTGTCAAGTCCTTTTGCTCACTTACTTTTTCTTTCTTTTTTTTTTTTTAAGATTTATTTATTCATTTGAGAGAGAGAAAGAGAGTGAGCACTTGTGAGCAGGGGGAGGGGCAGAGGGAGAGAAACCCAAGCGGACTCCATGCTGAGCGCAGAGCCCGATGCAGGGCTCAATCTCAGGACCCAGAGATCATGACCTGAGCCGAAACCAAGAGTCGGATGCTCAACCGACTTGAGCCACCCAGGTGCCCCTCACTCACTTACTTGTTTTTTAAGACAAAAAAGTGGTTTAGTCTCCAAGTCTGGTTGGGTCTCAGGCCCCCTTGTGTAAATGGTGTGGTGGATTTCGGATGCCATGGCAGGATTAGCTCTCCACAGCCTCGCTGACCTTGGGGAAACTGGGGCCCACCGAGCTGAGCCCCTTTGTTAATGCAGATGAAAAAGGCACTAACCTGCGGGCCCTGGGCCGCCCACCGCAGAAAGGTGACTTGCCTGCCTGCGTGGTACGCGCCAAGACGCTCACTAGCTGGCCCGTGCACCCCACAGACTCATTACCACAGGCCCACAGAGGAATTGGAGAGTGAGGCAGGGATTGTGTCTGCAGGCTCTGGCAGCTCGATGGATTTCAATGAGATGATCGCTTGTCATTTTTTATTAATGAGCGACTGCCTGATTCATTATACATCTGAGGGGCGAGCTACCCCAGATGGAGAGGAGGAACACGGCGATGCGCAGCCGCCACGGAAGGGGTGACGTGGCCCCGTGTGCTAGTTGTTTCTTCCTCTTTCTCCCCAAGGGGAGCAAGTAACAAAAGGTGCCCAGCTTGGGCAGGCGAGCCGGCGGCGACTGGCTTATGATGGCAAAGGGAAGCCGTCCCAATGGCCCTTAGCTCAGGGACCGCAGCACTTGTGGGATTCTCTCTGGTCACTTTCCCCCATCCTTCTCCAACACCTCCGCCCTTTTCTTTGGCTCTTCAAAGCCTCTTGCTTACCGGTGCCTTGCGGCATGAGCCCCTGGAAGCCGGGTCCCCGGAGTCCACGGCTCTCCATGAAGGGGAGCCACAGAGGCAGCCGATGTCTGTGGTCTCAGAGGAGGTCTCATGGGAGACCTGGAAGGAGCTCGGGCCCCAGAGGCATTTACTCAATGTCCGTGGGATGAATAAATGCCCACGTCGGAGATGCCTCCTCACAGAAGGACGCGAGTCACCCGGCACTCTGCCAAGCGTACCATCCGTGTGCCGGGCCTCGCGCCAGGTGCGGGGGACACGGGCGTCCTCGCTCTCCGGGACCTCCCAGCGGTCCTGGGTCGTGTCTGCCCTGCCACCGAGCTGGCCCAGTGATTTCAGCACTCCGTTCCTGTGTTTGGGGTGGGGGGTGGGGTTGCACTGGCAAGAGCTTTGAGCTGCGACGGGTCTGCTGTGAGCGCTTAGCGGGCAGGCGGGCCAAGCCCTCTGCTCTCAGGTCTTTGAGGAGCGGCATACTGCCTTCCTGCTCGTCGCTTCACCGGGCCCGTGCTGGGCAGGCGCGCCCCAACTGTGGATGAACGAGGGGGCTGATGACGGGGTGTGGGCCCTGGCTCGGAGAGGGCAGCGGACTCAGGCCGTCTTGGAGCTGGGAGGGTAAATTGTGTTTGTGCTCTCTGCTGGCAGCCCATGTCGCCCCATCCATCCCCACGCAGTGGAGAGGCCACCCGCCCCCACCCCCCGCCCCCGCTGTCAGTGGGCATGACGTGTGAGAGAGCTCCAGGAGGCCGTCCTTGGCTGGTTGTCAGCTCTGCCACTTGCCAGAGTGAGCTCTGGTTTGCGTCAGGGCTAACAGTTATCGGCTTCCTCGCGTTGTAAAGTGATGGGAGCCCCAAAAGCAGCCTTTGCTGTGGCTGGGCCTTTGGAGGACCTGGCTTAGACCACTCACAACTTGGCCTTCTTACACGTGAGGGCTCTTCCAGCATCAGGTCAGCAGACCAAGGGGAGGACAGTGTGCCCATTAGTGTGTTGAGAGGGGCCTTCGGAAGACCCTGGAAGCGCAAGGCTTGCTTTGAGTTCCGCTGAGAAGAGCTGTCACAGATACTTCTCTGGCAGGCCCCAGCTGCTCCTGTGTATCCCCAAGCCGTCTGGGCTCCAGCCAGCCCCCACGTGGCCCCCGGCCTAGGACTCTCTGACCCATCAGTGCCTGCCCCTTCCCCCCACCCCAAGATGACACAACCCAGCTGTGGAATCCACCCAATCCAGCTTTGCTCTTTACGATGAGGAGCTTCTGCTTTGCTTCAAGCACCGGGACTCAACATGAATAACGCACCAGTCTTTATTCTGTTTTAATCAAACGCTCAATGGCTTTCAGTCTGCTTAATTGCTAGTATTGTATTTTCAAAATAGAGGTTTTAACCGCACATATGCAGTATTTTAGCCCCATTCTGGGGTACCTCTGCAGTGGCAGGCTAACCTGGAAACCTACCCGTGATGTGTTATTTTATAGGAGGAAAAAAGCATTGCGGTTTCCAATCACCGATTTACAACAGGCTGAATTTTGAGAACGCAGCCCATTGATGAGCAGGAACTGCCTGCGTTCGGAATAAAATAAAGAGCCTGATATTCCCCGTGCCTCTAAGGCATGTAAGCCATACCGAGGGTGAGGCCAGGGTGGTCCAGCCGGGAAAGCCGGAAGGGGGGCCAGGACAAGAGGGAGGGTTGTGCCGGGCCTGCAGGCATCTTAGGGTGAGTGAAGAGGCCAGCTGGGCGACAGAATGACCCTCTATAGGGGGTGACTGAAGAAGTGGGGAGATTTCCACAGCTGGGGACTGGATTTGGACATCACGCAGTGGGTTCTGGTGAGCCCAGGTTCTAGGGCGTGGAGAACTCGTGTCCCCATGAGAGCCTGTCAGCGGAGGCTCTGTGAGGGTAGAGCGGGGACAGGAGGACAGTTGAGGACCCTCCTGTGGGGCCTGCACATACGGGAGGGCTGGGGGGGGCAAGGGGGGAGTTTCTTCTGGGGAACGCGGCCGTGGGAGGGTGTGCTCGACCGGCGAGTACAGAGGTTGGCTGTGGCCAGACTAAGCTTTCCACTTGCTGTCTCTGCCATGGGCTCACTTGGGCATCTTGAAAGGACCCTCTGGGCTTGTGAGTCCTGCTGTGTGGGGAGACCTGAGTGTGTCTGCATGTCTGAGGGAGAGGAGTGGGAGGTAGGCTGCCTGGAGGTGTCTCCCCCCTCTCTTACCGGAGACAGGCACTAAACACAGCGTGGCTTTTGCTCCCTCTGGGGCACTACAAATCACAGAAGGGGATTTCTTTAAACTCCCCCAAACCTGGCCAAAGAGGACCAGCTCAGAGTCATGGCTGCGTGTGGAAGGCCTGAGTGGAAGGGGCACACACCTAGGGAAGGAGCGTCTCTGCAGATGGTTGGTGGGGCCGGCCAAGAGCAACCTCTTTCATCTGGTGATACCCCACTCTGGGGTCCTGAACATTCTCCTGACAAAACTGAGGCGAAGGGTGACCATGCCAGGGATTCTGCCCCTTCAGGCCACCCTCACTTCTGTCTTGGGAGTGGTATCGGGAGTGAGCGCTGGGAGGTGGGGAAGGTGGGATAGATGCAAGCCGAGCTTCTAGAATGCCGGAAAGTGCGATGGGGTACTTTTGGAGGCTCCCGAATGGCCACATGCCCTAAATCGAGAGGCATCTCACTGGAGGAATGTGCAAATAGCAGCTAGCTAGGCCAGTTCTTAACTGTTTCCATATGCCCCCTGCCCCCACCCACACAGTTGCTGCCAGACTCCTGTTGGAAGAGTCAGGATTCCGCAGTGTCCTCACCACCAAGAGGGAAGTGTGCACTCTGGGCAAGGGTTCCAGCGAGGCAGGGACGAAGGCTCTGTTCCACTAGCCTCCCGCCTCCCTGGGCCCTTTGCTCCCCCGAGACAGAGGCAAAGTTTGGGTCACTTCCCTTGTTTTCCTTTTGTGGGGTTTGTGGTGCCATCTGAAGCATTACCACCCAAGAAGGGGTCTGCTTTTCAGTTTTGCTGACCCAGGAGGTTTGGGGATGAGCTCTTCGTGTAATTGACCGAAACAAACCTCTGACCCCTTTGCAACTCCAGAGTAGCGTCTGCTTTGGCCATCTCCTCCCCGGCTTTCCCGTCCCAGGAAGCAGCCTTGACTCAGCGCGGAGGAAGTGTGTCGGGCTCTCAACATAGCGCCGACCTGGGATCCAGAGACCTGGGTGCCACCCAGGCCCAGCTCTTGCAGCCCCTTCTGGGCGTGGGCCCTGGCCCTGTGCTCTGTGGCTGTCGCTCATGCCCACGGTGGCCCAGGCAGGGCGGACCTCCTCCCTAGACCCAGCACCCTCTCTTTAAAGGAGGAATAATGCTGAGGGGCAGGCCTGCTGAGTCCAGCCCGACACCCTGTGCCCGAGGGCAGAACTGCGTGGACTTTGAGCACTTTGATATTTATGGGACTGACTCCTTGTTCCTTATGCTGAGGGATGCACCAGTGCATTCGAAATCTGTGGGAGGCCATTGATGCCTCGGCTGCTTTCTGGCTTAGAAGTGGGTCCCCTAGGCTCCACCCCTTCAGTAGGAAACTAGTCTTGCTTTCAGGCCCTCAGATTATACTCCTGAAGGTGTGTGTGGGAGGGCACAGAGTGTCAGGGAGCTGTGGAGAGGACTGGGGCCAGGATGGGTCCAGGCATGGAAAGGGGGTGGTTGATTCTAGAGCTTTCCTCTTCCAGGTCAGGCTTGTCCTGGAGTAGATCTCGAGCATCTTGTATTCATGTTAATTACTTAAGGCAGAGCCTCCCTTTTGGAGGACAGAATGGCTGCTTTCATATTCTTGATGCCTTGAGATCCAATGGGAAAAAAGGGTACAGGATGTCACGGGGTGGGTGGACGGCAAGTGGTAAAGATGACAATGATATTGACCCCTCCCCACCCTAGTATTCCTCTTCTCACTCTATTAGCAGAAAATACACTATCCTACTGGCTCAGCACCTGGCAAGAGGGGGTGGAGGAGGAGGGTGGAGACTGAGCGGGATCAGCCGTCCTGGCACACCTCCCCTGATGAATCCATAAGCTGCAAAGTCTAGCAGTGAAGGTTCCAACCTTCTGTTTGATGGGCACTCCTGTCCCCGCATACTTGCCATGTCCTCTCCTCCCTGTGAAAGGGAAAGGAAGAGTAGGGAGTGATTTTCCGCAGCCTGAAAAGGATTGCACATTCAAAAGACCGAAACTCAATTAGTGAGAGTTCAGCTTGTTGGAGATGGGGTCAGATCCTCTTGGGACCCCTGCATAGGAGGGGCCACCCCTGGCTCTATGGCTCTCAGTGTCTACGGGGAAGCTGTAGGGAACCAGGTTACCTTCCAGAAGGGGCAGGGGATAGTGAGGGGGGGGGACAGCAGTCATGTCTTTCTCACAGCCTCACTGTGGTCCTTGGGCAAGTCACCCCCCCTCTGTGGGCCTTGGTTTCCCCTTACCCAGCAAGCCCTCTGTCTGATCCAGATGTCCCTGAGGTCCCACCCTGCTCCTGCTCCCCCTCCAGGGTGGCATAACTGTGAGCTCCAGGAACCGAGGCACCCAGGCTTTGGACCGTTGCCCCGGGACAGCCCCTACCCGGAGAGGATGAGCAGGTGGGCAGCTTCTCTGGCTGCAGCCAGATCCCCCAGCGTTTGCATTACAGAGCGTTCCTAAACCCTCTGCCAGCCCGGTCATAAATGATTCATGGGCCCCACCTCCCTCCCGCCCGCCCCCCTCCCTCCTGGCGGCCACTTGATGTTCCCTCCCGCTGCTCCATCCCGCGCCTCCCTGCGGCCTCCAGACCCGTGCCCTCCCAGCACTGCCGCCCCATCAGGCGGGGTCCCTCCTCCCTCTGGGCCATGCAGGGTAAGTTGAAGGAGAAAGGTGGCTTTCCTGCGACGCTTCAAGTGGAAATGAGGAGGCGGCCGCTCTTGTTTGCACAGGCCAGGCCTGCACTTTCGACTCGCGGCGCCTTGCCCCAGTCTGCTGCGCTGCAAGTTTGAAGCTGGAGAGGTTGGGGTCGGGGTCGGGGTGGGGGTGGGGGTGGCACTGCATGGCGGGAGCCCGGAGCTGGTGCTCCCAGCGGGGAGAGCGGGGGAGGAGGGGGCGAGGACCCGAGGCCGAAAGGACCGCCCTGGAGGAAAGTAAAGTGACTCCAGCTACCAGATGGGGATGGACAAGGTCGCGGGTAGGTGGTGGGAGAATTCACATCATCAGCCCCAGCATTTCTTTCCCCGGCTCCCCGCTCCCGGCAGACGCTTGGGGTGCCAGCCAGAACTTTGAACTGGGAGTTTCTTCTGAGATGTGGCAAAGCCGAGCTTCTGAGAGCTCAGTCTTCACCACTTCAATTCCCTGTGGTCTTAGCAGCCAGGAGGACTCGCAGACAAGATTCTTTATTGTCTGCGGAACCTCAGCTCTGAGAAACCCATGTGTGTTAAAACTGAGCTTCCCTGGGGAAGATGCTGTTTTCGCATGAGGAATGAATTTGGGGAAAGTTGAGTGTAAGAGAAAAGGAAACAGTCATATTCAAAAAGAATGTTCTAGAGACTTGGCAAAATCTGGAAGACACTTTTTTTTTTTTTTTTAATCCTCCTTCTCTCCCCCTCCTCCTTTTTTTTAACATCCTGTAGCATCTTCATTCTTTGGGCTTCCCAAAAGCCCTTACCTGGCCCGGCCATCAGGGCCCCAGGGAGGAGAACCCCAGGGGTTCTAAAAGTGGGGGGACTTGTTCCAGTGGGGGGTGGTACTGTCCCTAAGGCAAGACAAACTCACACTCTCAGGGAAAGGACAGTCAGGGATGGAGGCCCCCCTCAATCCCGGTCCTTGTTGAGGCTGTTTCCTGGGACATTTGTGTTTTCCTTTTGCCAGTTGGAAACAAAGTCAGGTAAGGTGGCAAGGCCTTCCTCGTGGCTGCCTCAGGGGGAACCCGGGACACCGACCACAGATCAAATCAGAGAGCTACTGTGTTAAAGGAGAAATGGCGGCAAACCCTCAGGTAGTGGGGTTGAAGGGAAACAACAGCTGTTGTCCTTCCCTGGATTCTAGAAAGGAAGCCATTCCCCACCGAGGAAGCAGCATGTGGGCATCCTCTGGGGGTGGGGGGAGGAGAAGTCAGGATCCTGGGACTGGTGAGGGGCAGGGAGACAGGCAGAGATAAGAAGGGAGAGGAGATGGCATGTCGGCATGTCGTAGGCCATGAGGGTTGGGGGACCGATCCTCAGAGCAACAGGAAGGACATGACCAGGGGAACACCTGGTAGTGTAGGAACACCCCTCTAGCTGCATTGTTGAGAGAGGACTGGAGGGACAAGGCAGAAGGCCATGGAGGGGGACCATGACAGGGCATGGTAGAGATGACAGTGGCCCAGACTGGAGAGGGGGGAGGGTGGGAGAAGCACTTCCTCTTCGGTCAGGCCCTTGGAGAGACTTGGGGAGGGCTGTGGTCAGGGGGCTGGGCCCTGGGACTGACGCTGCCCCAACATTTGAGTACAAAGTGCCATTCAGTATAATGGACACAGCTCAGTCTTGGCCATTTGTGGTTTTTAAACAATTCATGATCCCCACCTTCCAAACAATTTAGGGTTTTTTTTCTAGCCAGCCACATCACAAACTTTTGAAGCATGAAATGAATTTTGCTGGCCCCTGCCAATAGGATCCTTTCCCTAGATAATGGATTTTATGAAATGGCTATAATCCTCCCAGGTAATGAGTGAAAGCTACACTCTCCATTTGGACCCAGCATCCCTCTTCCTGATTTATGATATATTGGTTAAAATAGTAAACTGATAGCACTCCCTAAACAGTCATCAATCACCAACTAGTGTTGCTGAAACCGTAGAAAGGTTTCCAGAAGTGAGATGCTGGAAACCAGGGAAGGAACAATTTGGCAATCCCAAAAGCATAAAGCACCGTGAAATAAAATCTGAATTTGTATTTTGAAGTCAGAGGAATGGAGCAGCTAAAGAAGGAAGGAAACGCAAGCAAGCCTATTCCCAGAGGTCAAAGGACACCCCCCCCCCCCCGTGCTCCCCACCCCGCCACTGCGTTCCACCCTGCAGGGCCCCGTGGCTCTCTCCGCTTGGTTTAAGATTTTGGTTCTCCCTCTAAGGTTTTGGAAAATTTTCCAAATCCTAAAATGTGTAAGTATGTTGGGCTAATAATATGTAATAGTGAGTTTTATAGCAAAGTCTATCAAAAGTGTCAGTGGCACCTGGGTGTGTCAGCTGGGGTTGGATTGCAAAAGCAACAAGTATTAGCTGGTGCTGGAGAGATTCCTGCTCTTAAGGAAAGCTCGAGGTTTGCAGCACCGTTTGCCTGGAGTGGCCTCCGTCCTGATGAGTGATTTTAGGGCTGTAGATTACTTGTATTCGTTGAGTGAAAGAATGCATGAATGATGAGGACTGCAGGGATGGTGTGTGGTGTCTAGGCTACTCCCCCATTCTACAGGCGAGGAAACTGAGTTCTGTAAGAGGGAGCAGCTTGGCTTGGGTCCCGCGGGATCGGAGTGGGACCCCGACCGCGGGGAAATTCTCAATGATGTCTACCAGAACTTGAACTTCACAGGTGACTCTGACTCATCCGTCTGTCAGCTTAGTGCCAGGTTATCACAGGAGGGTCGGGTGAAGGTCGGCAGCCCTGCACACCTCTGCCCCCGCCCCCCCCGGGTGCTGCTGAGATGACCCGCTTACCCTTGATTACTCCAAGCAGTATGCCGCTCTAGACCCCATTCCTGCCAGAGAGCCATCCCCAGCTCCCAGAGCCCCACAACCAGGGTGGGACTGCGGCCTCCGCCATCTCTAGAGTGTGATTTTCCACAAGCCATACAACCCACTTGATGATCACTTCCCTCCACTGTCACACCAGAGACTCCTACGGAGTCTGACGACAGATAGCAGGAAGGGGCTGCTCAGGATTTGGGACACAGCTGTCAATCCCATCCTTGAGATTAGGATTCCCCAGTTGAGCAAGGCAAATCCTTCCCCAAGGAACTTGGAGAAACAGATTGGAAAGAAGGACTTGTGGCCATATCAGTCACAAGCTAACAGGAGAACAAGGCAGCTCTTTCCTTAGCCCTTAGTTCTTTCCTTCAGGCCCTGGCCCCTGGGCTTCACCACTAACTCTGGTGACAGCTCCTATGGGAAGCCGACCCCAGCATCCACAGCCAAGGCTGGTCGGTGCTCCCAGGGTTCCCCATCAGAGCCTTCCTTATTCCACGGTCATGGCTTTCTTCTCAAAGATAGAGTCCCCCTGCATATCCCATGTCTGAGCTGAGCTGGGCACGATGGGCACCCCCTAAGCCTTTGCTCCCTGGACACGCAGCATGGGCTGGCTCCTTGGAAAGGGACGTGACGCTTTCACTCCAGGGATCCTTCCAGAGCTGGAGAGCCCGGCTCCTGGAGCCCGCACATGCCCTTCTCCCCAGTGCCATTCTGCACTGGCACCCAGCCAGCCACACAAGCCCAGGACAGAAACTTTTCTTCCCTTCTCTGCACCTGGGCTGTCAGAAGGTGAGTGCTGATGAGAGGCTGATCTGTGCTCTTATAGGTACAGGTTTGCAAAGGACGTCTTTTGTTCTTGTTAGAGTAGCTAACCTCTAAATCTATTTAATACCCCTTCCCTGGTTGTCCATCATTATGACACATGATTTTCCAAAGGATTTACTATTAGTTAGCAGCACGGGGCTTTCTCCCTGGGGTAGCAGCTACTTGCAGTGAAGAAAATGCATGTTCAATGTAGCAATTTGTCTTTTTTTATATATTTATTATAAGAGTAAATGAGTTATTGTTGGAGACTTCAATATTATTGCAAATTAGGTGCTGCACATGGAGCTGGGCCCATTTATTATGTTTCTCAACTCCCACAGCAAGCACACCAGTTCAGGAATCAGCTTCCAGGGTGAGCTAAGGGGGACAGCATTGCCCAGCGCCAGACGCAGAGGAGACAGGGAGCCTCCTGTGCAGGCAGGAAGGGAAGCACAGAGTTTGTCATTGTGCCGGGTGGTCATCAGGGGGTAGACTTGACTGCTGGGGTCGGCGGGCCGGAGGAGGTGGTAATACACCTGACCTGAAGCCATGATACCCGCCCCCATGACCTCCTCCCAGTCCACAGCTGTGGTCAGGGAGGTGAGGTTGGGGACCTGTGCCTAGAGTAACCCCTCAGCCATGACCTTGCATCTGGAACACTGGCTGGGTTCTGATCTGGGGTGATCTCTTTCCCCCCAAAGAGAGTAGTGGCTGGAGTCAGACTCCCATAGGGGCCATGCACCCTGATAGACCCCCTGCTGGGGTGCTATGACTGCTTGGTCCTGTCCATTAGTCACCTGCTCGGTCCAGGGGTGGGCATGGGGGTGCAGGATGCAGGTAAGAGAGTTGGGTCCTTGCCAGCCAGAGGTGAAGTGCACATGGCAGGGTGAGCAGGCCATGTGCTATCAGTGCCAAGGAACAGCGGGCGCAGGCCCTGGCACACAGCCATTCCCTGAGGCTGGAGGACCCGCAGGGAAGACTGGCCACCTAGGCCAGTGGTCAGGAGCACAGGCTTCTGGTGGCCGACCAGCCCGGACTGGAGTCTTGGTTCCGCATCATCTGCTATCTGCATGACGGTGGACAAGATGCTGAGCCTTGCTCTGACCTTCAGTTTCTCTTCTGTAAAATGAGGCTGATAATCCACAGCTATCGTTGGGATGAAATAAACCTGCATCCCTGAAACATGCAGCCCAGTGCCTACCCCATAAGAAGGGCTTAGAAGTGTTAACTTGTTCAGTGACTACTCTGTGGGCTTTTCAGAACATGATAGACTAACCTTGAAACATTAATGCTGTACTCCATCTGATTGCAGTAGTAACATAGGTGAATGACAGACAAGAAGTACCACCCAGAGAAAGTTGCTCACCGTCTTCTGTGTCCGTATGTTCTACACAAAGGCCCATGTCCTTTTTTACAGAATGAGATTCTATTTGTTACTGCAGACCAATGCATCCTGCCCACTTAAGACCTCTTGTCATTCAAGTTCTTGTATAGCTGCCATTCTCAAATCCCTTGGTCTCGGGACCTCTATACACTCTTAAAAATTATGGAAAACTTCAGGGGCGCCTCGGTGGCGCAGTTGGTTGGGCTTGGGCTCTGGTCGTGAGCTCAGGGTCATGGGGTCGAGCCCCATGTTGGGCTCCGCACTCAGTGCAGTGTCTGCTTAAGACTCTCTCTCCCTCTTCCTCTGCCCCTCCCCGCCTCTCTAAAATAAATAAATAAAATCTTTTTTAAGAAATTATTGAAATCTCCAAGAGCTTTCCTGGGGAGCAGGGAATTTATATCTATTGGTATTGATTTATTGGTATTTAGAAATTAAAACCGAGAAATTTAAATGATATGTAAAGTCAATTTGAGAATACTAGTAATAAACCCATTTCACGTTACTGAAAAATAACACGTAGCACATTATGAAAAATATCTTCCCCAACAACAAAAGCATTATAAGAAGGTCATTGTGTCTTGGTTTTAAACACCTCTTTACTGTCTGGCCTTGTGAAAGAAACATTCATCTTTTCTGTATTTGATCTGTTCCCTGGTAGCCCCACCATCCAAATAACATCTTAGTATAAAGATAGTTTTGACTTTGTGGACCTCCTGAAAGGGCCTTGGGGATCTTCGGGGGTCCCCAGATTACACTTTGGTCCCCTCTTTAATGCCTACAGGGTGTTTTTTGACATTTCTGCCTGAGGCTGGGCCGTGAGCATCCTTCCAGGGTCCAGGCTCCCTGGGCCCCTCATCTGACCAGACCCCTGCCCAGAGAGGCTGTACCAACCAGTGCCTCCCCCTCCCCCTCACCGCAACGCGGGATGCACAACCTGCCCTGTTTGCAGGCTGGGTGGTCACTGAGCGCATGTTCATACCTCCCCACAGGCACCTTTGAGTAGCCTGCCCGGGGTCCTCGGCTGCCCCAGCACCTTGCCCAGGTCACACTGACCTCTTTGTCCCCAGGCTGCTCCAAAGAAGAAGGGGCTGTTGCCCCGAGGATGGGCCTAGCCCACCCTGCATCCCACTGCCTGCAGCCCCGGCCACGAGGGAAGTACCCCGCTCCCGCGTGTCCCCACTCCAGAGGGCTCCAGGCCGCGGGCCGCCGTCCCTACTGGCACCCTGGGGGCTGGAGTGACTGTGTCCAACCCTCAGTGCCTCCCTCCCAGAGCCGCCCCTCAAGCCAACAGAGCCCGGCTTGTGCGGCTCCGTGGGTCTGTGCAACGGCCCGTTTGCCTTGGCTTTGGCCCCGTTTCTCAACTGGCTCACCGGCTCTTTTCAGAAACTGGCTGGGGCGTTTTGAAACTTTATTTTTCAAAGAGAAAAATTCCTGGACCTGTAGCAAGGAGAAAAAAGAAAAAAAGTTACAATAACAAACGAAAGAACCAGTAGCCAGAGTAGAAATAGTGAGAGTTTGAAAATACTGAAAGTCACCAGAGTGTATAGCTCACCCATCAGCGGAAAAGGCTAATGACGGGGGGCTGGGAGCTGGGCCCCCCACCCCCGTATGTGCGTGTGTGTGTGTGTGTGTGTGTAGCCAGGCTGAGCCGGCTTCTTCCTGCGTCAGCGTTTGGGGAGAGACGGATGTGCCCGGAAGCAGGCCTCACTCCTGTCTGTGGAAGCAGGGCCCACGTTGAACGTCTGCGGGTGGCATCTATGATCCATGACCTGTAGCATCGTGCTCGTTGTTTATGGTCTCTTGGCATGCATTGTTTTCTCGAGGCTGAAATAGAGCACGCTAATGAGGTATCTCTGTGCTCGGGAGGAGGCAGGCAGCTCGGAAAGACGCCTCGGCGGCGTGCTGACTAGCTGCTCATCAGCCACACACTGTGGCAGCAGCCGTCTTTGCAAAGAAGAAAAAGGAGTGAGAGGTGCCAGGAGACACCCCAGCTAGGGCCTGGGGGTTTGGTTGCCCGGGAGCCTGGGGCTCCTGTGCGGGGTCTGCCCTGGAGGTGACTTTTCTGGGGGATATTTGTCGTTGCCGGGGCTGTTGGCCCCAAGGCCGTCATCGCGAGGAGGCATGGGGGGCTCAGGGGGCTCAGGCCGACCTGGGTTCGGGTCCTAGCTTCTCCACTTTTGTCCTGATGCTCTCCACCCTCAGGGCCTGCTTCCTCCTCCCTGCGGTGGGGACGTGAGACCGCCATAGTGGGTACTACGAGACTTGGTGTAACTGGCAACAGGCAGGCCGTTGGTGGTGACTGTGCCCGGCGCGGTGACCTAACTTTGTGCGCGCAGGCTCCCCTCCGAAGTTGGGACCTGGGCACAGGCAGGAGCCATACCCGTCAGCGCATGGTGTGGGAACAGGGTAGAAGCAGAGTCAGTATCTCTCCCTGACAGGCCCACGGTGGACTCAGGAGCCTGGAAAAGTGGACCGAATCTAGAGGGAAGGCTTGAGGAATGACCTCAGGCTGGACATCTTGGCCTGGGGACTCGAGCTCTGGGTGTGAGAAGGGCCCGGTGCTGCCCGCTCGTAGGGAGGGTGTATGGGGAAGGAGCTAAGGGACCAAAGTTCCTTTTGTGGGGACATGGCCCATGCAGAAAAGGGGATGGACTTGGAAGCACTTTGAAAACCGTTTTCAAGACAGAATGTTTCCTTGGACCAGAAGAGATGGGATGGAGGCAGCAGGTCTCGGGTGGACCCCTCCCTACTTGTAGCAACAACTGCAGTAATAATAGCTCCTGTTTATTGACCACTAGCCATGGCTCAGGCCCTCTTCAGACACTGTCTTTCCTTTCCTCACAACCCTACGTGGGTTATTACCTATCAGTTCTGTGCCATCAGTCACGATCCACATCCCAGGAGGATTCTAATGGCATCCTCCGAGCTGATTGTAAAATTCACATAGAGGAGAACTTAACTGCAAAGAGCCAAGACTGTTTTGCAGAAGAAGACAGTAATCGGGGGTGAGAGTAGACAGCCTGCCCTACCAGACGTTAAACCATGTTATAAAGCTGGAGTGATTATAGCCAAGCATTGGTCAGAAATAGATAAAAGTACAACTGGGAATTTAGTTTGTTTTTTTAAAAGATTTTATTTATTTATTTGAGAGAGAGAGAGCATGCACTGGGTTGGGGGAGGAGTAGAGGGGGAGGGGAGGAGGAAGAATCTCAAGCAGACTCCACGCTGAGCACTGAGCGCGGAGCCTGACACGGGACTCGATCCCACGACCCTGAGATCATGACCTGAGCCAAAACCAAGAGTCAGCCGCTCAACCGTAGGAGCCACCTAGGCACCCCGAATTTAGTTTGTTTTTAACTGTCCTACAGGTAGTATTAAGATAATAGGTTATAGAGAGAAAATATTTAAACCCATACTTCATATGCTTTATAAAAGTAGGTTGAAAATGGATTCAAGAACTGATTTTTTTTTAATCCAACTTAGGAAAGGGGGGGCTCCTTCATTCACCCCAGCACTTTGGTTACCACGGGAATTCCTAAGCAAGACACTGTGTGAAAGCCACACAGGAATAGATGGACACATATTTAGCTATACCAGAATTACATACTTTTCTTCTGACCTTTTTGTTCTGAAAAGTTTCAAATGTTCAACAGAGCCGAAGACATTTTACATGGAAATTCCCGGCCCCTGATTCTGTCATTAACATCCCCCAATCCCTGTCCTGATCTGTCCGCGCCTCTCTCAGTCCCTGTTCCCACTAATTTTTGATACATCCCAAAGTAGATTGTGGCCGTCGGTAAAATTGTAAACTTCTGTATGAAAAAGATGCCGTAAACAAAGTTCAGACAGGTAACAAAGTTCAGACTGGGAGAAAGTGTGTCCCATGTCTGTAACACAACGGGAGGACAGAAACCTTGATGAAACAAAGAAAAAGACTGCCCAGTTAAAAAAAAAAAAATAGATAAAATACGGGAACAGCTAATTAATAGAAGATAAACATAAGGAAATGTAATTTAAATAGGAGAAAAAAGCCCCTCGGGGCGTGCCCGGGTGGCTCAGTCCATTAAGCGTCCGACCCTTGACTTCGTCTCAGGTCCTGATCTTAGGGTCCTGGGATCAAGCCCCACGTCGGGCTCTGAGCTCAGTGGGGAGTCTGCTGGAGATTCTCTGCCCCTCCCTTTGCTCTCTCTCTCAAATAAATAAATTAATTTAAAAAAGAAAAAGAAAAAAAGCCCCTCAACTTTCCTAGTGTTTACGGAGTAGTCATCAAATTGGCAAAGACTTAAAAGTTTAAAGAAGGGCAGGATGAGTAGAAGTGGACCTTCTCCTGGATTGCAGTGGAGTGTCAGCTGCTCGGTCCTTCCAGAGGCCATTTGACAGCATGTAATAAAAACTAGAACCCCTTGATCCAGCAGTTTGCCTTCTCAGGATCTAGCCGGGAAGAACAGTTGCACACGTGCCGAGGGGGACATGCGTGGAAAGGTCCCTTATAGCATTGTTGGTAACAACAAAAAATTGGAAATAACCTGAAAATCCAGAAATGGTTAAGCAAACTATGGCAGTTCCACTTTGAGGAATAACATGCGGCAGTTAAAAGTGAATTAGATCTATTCGTTCCGACATGGGACGATCACCAAGAAGCATTGTGAAATGAAGCTATGACTCGTGCAATGAAGCGTACGGAAGCTTGTAAAAATAACAGCCGACGCTTATTGGGTCCTTGCTGTTTCAGACTCTTTGTGTCTGTTACCTCTGTTCCTCAGTGTAAGTCTCTGTAGCGCTGTTATCCCCATTCTACAGATGAGGAAGGTGAGGTGAGCCTCGCCAGGATCCATGCAAGCTCCACCTAGCTCCAAAGCTGTTGCCCCTTACAACACGTTCCCTTTGTCCAGACATGAAGCAAAATGGTACCTGCGCACAGTAATTGCTCAAACTTGATTCCCTCTCCGCTCCTGGTTTTCAG
>NW_023270377.1:101294437-101396854 GCF_011800145.1 Mirounga leonina
CAGTGTCCTGCTGGGCATGCTCTGACCTGAGGGGCTCACAGAACAACAAACTGGGGCAAAGCCTTGATCAAACAGCCACGCCTCCCCCTAAAGCTCCCCAGGACACTATCCTGTTACAAAGACACACGAGATCTCATCTCAGCGGAAGGAACGTCCCTTCCTGTGGTTTGAAGCATTCACCAGAGCGGGGCTGGCAGGGTTTGTCTTCTGAGGGTTTATAGCTGGCTGCAGAGGAGTGGGGTGGAGGAGGGATGCAGGCAAGCCGGAGGGCAGAGGGAGCACCTTCTCAGGAATGGCCTTTCTCCGTGGGGCCGGCAAGCAGGGAAGAGCAAAGCTCTGCTGGCCCCAGCTGAGGTGGGCTCTGGAAAGCCCCTGAGGTCAGTCTGGGGTGGGCCAGTGTCCGGGGGCAGGCTCCTGGGGTCCTGGCCAGTGTAGAACACACAGTAATTGCTCAAACTTGATTCCCTCTCCGCTCCTGGTTTTCAGACATTGTGCTTCATTCAAATTGTAGATTCAAAAGAAGGCACCCTTGCAGATCAAGCAAACTGCTTAGTGGCAAGCCAGGAGGAGAAGAGGGAAAAGGTCAGAGGCAAGTGACCTCAGTGAAGTCTCGTGCTCTAGGGCCCTGTTTGCATGGCCCCATCCATGGCCTTACATTTAATGGTAGATTCGTTGCAGAGCTCCCTCCCAAACTGTACAAGCTTCAGGGCCCATGGAACCCGGACTTGTCATTCATACAGTGAGCAGGAGTATGTTGGGAGCAAGAGGTCTGAGAATGCCTGGAGGGGCTTGGGCATGTGGCCTGGGACGCCTGGGCCCTGGGTATGCAGGTGATGCACCTGGCCAAGGTGTGACCCCGCCCCCACCCACAGTGTGACCGTGGCAGTTGCTTCCCCAGCAGACCCAGCATGGGAGGCCTGCTCCTGAACACTGCCAGCCCTGAGCGGGGGCCCACTGACCCCTCGTCCGTACTGTGTCAGCAGGAACTTTCCGAGGTTACACGGCAGACCTGCTGGACAAATCCTGCATCGCGTCCGGTCTTCAGGGCCTTGCACGCAGACACTTGAGAAATTCTTTAAGTAAACTATTTGGATGAGGCTTAAAAATGACCATGCATCTTTCAAAAAAGCTATTAGGATATAGTATGCATACAGTAAAGGACACACATCTTAAATATACAGCTTGGTGAAGTTTCAGCACTGGAACACACTCGTGGAAACCAGCACCCAGATCAAGAAACAGACCATGGTCTGCATCCCAGAGCCCCTCATGCCCACTCCCAGTCTCACCCCCCTGGGGGCAGCCACAGTCTTGACCTCTGATAGCATCCCTTGGCTTTGCTTGCGTTTGCGCTTTATATAAATGGAATTATGCAGCATGTGCACTTTTGTGTCTGGCTTCTTTCTTATGTTTGGGGGATTGGTTCATGTTGTTACATCATGTCGTGGTTTGTGTATTCTCATTGCTGAATATTCCTTTTTTGTGAATATAGCACAATACATGATCTGTTTCAGTGTCAATGAATATATGGGTTGTTTCCTGTTTGGGACTATTCTGTGCTGCTTGTGAACATCGTTGTGCAGTCTTGGTGAACATAAGCGCGCATTTCTGCTGGGACTTACCCAGGAGTGAGACCGCGGGATCTTAGGTATGTGTGTGGTCAGCTGTCATAAATACAGCCTGTTGTCCAAAGGCACTGTACCCGGGGCCTCAGTTTTGATACTGGAATTTGTTATTAAAAGGTTATTTGTTTATTTTTTTTTTAATTCTTCTATATTAACATCTAGGAAGACTGTTCAGGTTGAGATGATACGTTAAAATGTTGGCTGAGCCTGGGTCTCTGATGGGAAGTGAAAGAATTATAACTCCAGAAAAATAGACGGTGGGGGGGAATGTTCACTTAGAAACTGACTCACTCACCTATTCGTTCTTCCTTCAACCACAAATATCTACTGTGGGCTGCTCCCGCCAGGGGCTGGATGAGAAGGAAAGAAAGAATCCTTTCCCCTTATGATATTACACTCAAGTGTGTTAGTTACTTTTTGTGGCCAATAATGGCTCTAATGAAGGAAGACCGTCTCTTTATACAAATAATTAAGACCAAGGAATGCTACATAAACAGAATCGTGGGTGCAGTAAAGTCACTTTATAGTGTTTAAAGACTTGGCTGAATACAGGGGAAAGTTTAAATAAATTAATCTCAGTGGAACGAGACAGCATGAGTGCACTAAAATGATATTTATGAAGAATCTTAATGACATAGGACAATGTAAAAAACTAAACGTGGAATACAGAATTATCCACATGGTATGAAACTGAGTTTTAAAACTCCTGTCCTAGAGCAAAAAGAAAAAAAAGCAAGCTTAGCTGAATTTTTCTCGTTTTCAGAATCTTTCTTCTGCTGCCGGCTTCTGGTGCAGGGATTTCACTTGTTACAGCTTCCACGTGTCCCTGTGCCCAGCCCCGTGCCCTCCCACGGCCGGCTTGGGCTTGCGCAAGAAGCCTTTAGCCGGACACTGCCCTGCCTGGAGGAGCTCACAGAGAAAAGAGGGAAATGGCAAGAGATCTGGGTTAGGGAGAGCCGAGAAGGGCCAGAGGGTCAGCTGCAGCCGGGACCGGAGGGGCTGTGGACCCCGCCTGGGAGCTCAACAGTTGGCCCGGGAGGGAGAGGGTGTGGTCAAGTTTCCATGGTCAAGTTTGCATGGTTCTCATGCTGGTGGGGAGGGAGAAGCCTGTTAGGACCGTGTGGCAGGCTCTCTGCAGGCCAGAGATGACCCATGATCCAGGGTGATCCGGGGTGACCCAGGGCAATCCAGGGCGAATGGGGTTCCCAGCGATATTTGGGGAGAGCCGGCAGTAGTCAGCTGGCCTTGGTAGGCTGGAAGGTCCTCTCTGAGGACGTCCATGTCCACTAGCTGGCCTCTGGCTGCAGCCCTGCCAAGGGCTCCACGTCTGCGAGATTATCAGGCGGCAGTCACTTAACAGCCTGGGCTGTCACCCTGCAGTAACCCATAATTACTACTTAGGAGTTTGCGGACGAAAACCAGTAGATTCCAATTCAGTGTGTTAAACTCTGTTTGCACGCGCCCGCACTAATGAGGCGCTTTTAACCCACCAGAGCCACCCGGCCACGTGAGGGGGACCCATCAGCCGGAGGAGCAAACCAGTCATTTTTTTCAGCATCTAGCTGTGCTTCCACAGGCGGCCGTTTTTCAGCATTTAAGATTTTATGTGCCGCTTAAAATGCCCAGATGGAGAAATGCGTGTGCATTTTCCCATGTCTGCATATCGTGCGGGAGCTGGGGGGTGGGAATACATTGGGGCACCCAGAGATCCCGCTCCAGCTCCCTGCACCCCATCTGTGTGCACGGTATGGAACAGACGGGACGAGCCTGGCTTTTCCACCTTCACGCCGTGGGGGGTCCCTTGAGGGGCAGGGGAAAGGGCTTTCTTTAAGGACACTGAGTGCGAGAGATGGGAAGGCAGAATATATTTCTCTCCACAAACAGGCAGCGCTGAGTGGATTCCAGCTCGGAGTCTACTGCCCGCATCCTTAGTATCCTCACCGTGTTTTTACGTGAATTTCTAGCACCCAGCCACGGGGGCTATGCGAGGTGGGAATTTTAATTAGAGACCTGGCCAAACGTTAATTGCTTTCCATGCAGATTTAAAGCAAGGGGCTTCTTTGATTCCCCCCCTTCCCCCGCCATCTTTTCCAGCCTGGGTGGGGCCCTCTTATCTGGGTCCAGCTCCACATTTCTCCTGGGCACCTGGCATTCTCTGTAAGTCCTTCCCGCCCTCCTAAAATCGAGCCCTGGGCCCCCTAGCTCTGCCCTCAGAAGGGGAACTCAGGTCACATAGGTGGTGATTCACAAACAAACACGAACCTTGTTATGCTCCACTAAGAGGCAAAGTCTTTGGTTTCTCTGTCCAGGCCATGGAACACGTCAGAGGGGTGGGGGGGGGGGGGGGGGGGGTGGAGGATAAGCCAGAAAACAGCAGGTAGGAGCTGGGATAGGACAATGGAGATATTTGCATGTGAGAGAAATCATAAATGGCCAAATTATGTCTTTCTCAAGCAGAATTTGATTTGTACTCATTTTGAAAAGGAAAATTTGGGTACTGGAGATGAAGTTGAGCACAATTTCATGTTAAATCACTGTTTTTGGCTATCGTGGTTGCACAAAAGACCCAACACAGCTTCTACTTGGCTTCCTGGGCCACGATACTGATATTTCTACCCCAGGGAGCAAAACGTGAAATTAGTCCTTTTTTTTTTTAAACCATCCTTAAAAGACAGCACCTGATGATGGAAAAAGCTACTTGTGTTACCATGGTAACGTGACCACTCAGAGCCTCAGTTTCTGCATCTATAAAATGGGGCCAAGGCATTAAGTGTGTAGGATGTTTAGTAGGATTATCTAGGCAAGTGCTGGGTGCACAGAGGTCCTACTGGTGTTGTCACTTCCTCACTCAAGACCTTGAATGTGATGCTTTCGGGAAAGGCAGCCCAAATTCAGAACTTCTGGACCCTACTCCCCAGTGTCCTGTTGGAGTTACCCATGCCGCACTCAGAAGCGCTGAGGCTGGGACAGTCGAGCTTGGGGAAGTCCCACCCCTCCCCGCTTCCCAGAGCCCTCCTGGAAGGGAGGAGGGGAGAGGGTGGAGGGAGGGCAGGTGCAGCTGGTATGGTGGCAACGTGTAGTCACGAGGGAGAGCCCGGAGCTCCCAGTGACCCAACGCCAAACACAGCTTGCTCAAATGTTCTAGTTCTTCCTGCTTAGTTTTGGGAGGTTATGTTTCTAGGAATTTATCTATTTTTTTCTAGGTTGTCCAGTTTGTTGGCATATAGTTTTTTATGATATTCTTACAACAGTTTGTATTTCTGTGGCGATGGTTCTTTCTCCTCTTTCATTTGTGATTTTTGTTTATTTGAATCCTTTCTCCTTTTTTGATGAGTCTGGCTAGAGGTGTATCAATATTGTTGATCTTTTCAAAGAACCAGCTCCTGGTTTCATTGATCTGTTCTACTGGTTTTTTTTAGTTCCTCTATCATTTATTTCTGCTCTAATCTTTATTATTTCCTTTCTTCTGCTGGTTTCGGGTTCTGTTATTCTTTTTCCAGCTTCTTTAGGTTTTATTTTAAGTTTTTTTTTTGGGGGTTTTTTTTTTTTTTTTTTTGCTTCTTAAGATAGGCGTGTATTGCTATATACTTCCCTCTTAGGGCTGCCTTTGCTGCATCCCATAGGTTTTGGACTGTTGTTTTCTCATTTTTGTTTGTTTCCATGTACTTTTTTTTTTTTAGTAGGCTCCACGCCCACCTCAGGGCTTGAACTTGCGACCATGAGATCAAGAGTCACATGTTCTAACAAGAGAGCCAGCCAGGCGCCCCTGTTTCCATGTACTTTTTGGTTTCTTCTTTGATTTCTTGGTTAACCCATTCATTGTTTGGTAGCATGTTATTTTACCTCCGTGTATGTATGGTCTTTCCAGATTTTTTCTTGTGGTTGATTTCTTTTATTTATTTATTTATTTTTTAAGATTTTATTTGTTTATTTGAGAGAGAGAGAGAGAACACAAAGGGAGAGTGAGAGGGAGAAGCAGACTCTGTGCTGAGCATGGAGCCCGATGTGGGACTCGATCCCAGGACCCTGAGATTATGACCTGAGCCGAAGGCAGACGCTTAACTGACTGAGCCACCCAGGCGTCCCTCTTGTGGTTGATTTCTAAGAGCCCAAGTGTCCATTGGTAGATGAATGGATAAAGAAAAGGTGGTATATACAGAATATAAAATATCTAGACTATCTAGTAAATATACGATGGAATGTTATTCAGCCATAAATAAGAATGAAATTTTGCCATTTGCAGCAAAATGGATGAGCTAGAGAGTATAATACTAAGTGAAATAAGTCAGTCAGAGAAATGCAGATACCATACAATTGCACTCATATGTGGAATTTAAGAAACAAAACAGATGAGCAAAGGGAAAAGAGAGGCAAACCAGGAAACAGACTCTTAACTCTAGAGAACACACTGCTGATTACCAGAGGGGAGGTGGGTGGGGGGAGGGGGGAAATAGGTGATGGGGATTAAGGAGTGCACTTGCTGTGAGGAGAACTGGGTGTTGTATGGAAGTGTTGAATCACTATATTGTACCCCTGAAACTAATATCACACAGTATGTTAACTAAATGGAATTAAAATAAAATAATATAAAAAAAAAGACAGCCTGCCCTGGGCCAGGTCCTTGACGATAGAATGTCATAAGGGACCAGGAAGGCCCTACAGATTGATCCCAGACTGCGCCACTGTTCACGTACAGAGTGGGGGACGTACAGCTTAGAAATAAAATAATTCAGTTTATTTCAGGGGTTTTACTTGACCCCTGGGTCAAGTAAAGTGGGTCTCATCCAAGTGGGTCTTTGGATGGTTGTGGCTGCCCCCAGTGAGTCTGATCCTGGGGGCTTCTCACCTCTCCAAGGAGGAAGGGGGGCAGCCCCAGACTTCATTCCAGGAGCCGCACCTTTGAAGGAGCCCCGGATGGGGTAGGGGGATGAGCAGGGTCAGGCATCCCAGGGTGGGAGCTCCCGGTAGGCCTCAAGACACCTTGAGAGGAAGGGGTCCACGCACCAAAGGAGGAAACCAGGAGAATGATGCTCAGGTGCAAAGCACCTGACTGGGGATGAGGGGGACCCAGGCTCCATTCCAGTCTCACCTGTGAAAGGCAGGTGTCCTTGAAAGTCCCTCTGGAGCTCTGTGAACCTGTGACATACAGCTGGACGGAAGAAGAGAAAGCCAGAGAGGGGGCAGGGGCTCCAGTCACGGTGCAGAGCCCACCCCACCCCCCGGCCCCTCTTGTCTGTCTGTCATCTCCCTTGGTCTTCTGCTCCCTTCGGGGAGATTGGGATCCCACCGCCTTTCGGGACATTCCCTTGTGGGTCTTACTGACACTCTCTGCTTCATTCTAGACCCTTTCTCACCTCCGGCACTGAGACACCTGGTCTGGCCTCACACCTGGGCTCACATCTGGCCCTCACTGGCTCTTTATTTCTTCTTTTTCTTGTTGTTTTCTTTTTAAAGTCAGAGTTATTAAGGTATAACTGACAGGGAAAATTCACCTTTTTGAGCTTTATAGTTCTGTAAACTTCAACACGTGTGCAATGTGTAGTCACCGCTACAGTCCACATCTAGAATAGTCCCCTCTCCCCAAAATGTTCATCCTGTCCCTTTGCTTTCGCTCTCCCACCTCTCACCGACAGCCCCGCAGCGCAACCTCTGTTACGTCCTCTGTCCCTGAAGTTTCGCCTCTTGTAGAATATCATTCCTACAAGTGGCATCATAAAGCTTGTTGAGCTGGGGTTTCTGAGGGAGCAAAAACGGGGTCCCTCCAACCCCCGTGAGGGGTTGCACCTGCTGTAATGACAATTCTCACGCCCTGGTCAGGACGAGAAGATAAGCTTGCGTGTCAGCCTGTAAAGAAAGTTGTGATGTTTGCAGATAATTGCTGAGCATTTGCCACTCCTTAAATCCCCACACCAGTGATAGGAGGATAGGTATCATCATGATCCCATTTAACAGATCTAGGAAACAGCGGCTCAGAGAGATTCGGTAATTCACTAAGGTTACACAGCTGAGATTTGAACCCGGTTCTGTCATCTTCACTGTCTGTGTGGTTCTTGAGCTGTGTCTTGGACAGATGCTACTTACTAGTGACAGGTAAGGCTCTGGCACCCGGTGGTGGGGGTAGAAGGAGGTGCCTAGACCTGTGTCTCCAGTCCCTTTCTCTCTGGGTGGTGGGTGGGGGGTTCCTTCCAGGTAAAATAGTCTGTGCTTCGGGCCTCCCTAGGAGATGGACATGCTTCCGTAGGCCACCCCTGTGTTCCGTGTTGTACGTTTGCAAGGCCGCCACCTGAGGCCTGGGGTTGGGGGCATTCCAGGGAACATGGGCAGCTCACAGCAGGCAGCTGGCCAGGGCTTTGGGGAGAGTGAGGCCATCCACACAGATGGTGGGGCAGACAGAGAGAGGCCAGCAGGGCAGAGCGCCGCACGTACTGGCCAAGGGGAAGGCTCAGGTAAAGGACAATATCGCAGTCCTGGGACCAAGTGCCACTAAACCTTATGGGTAATGGGTTTTTCATCCCCTGGGTAATAGGAGACACCAAAAAATGAGGACATTACTTAGTGAGTCCCTCACCTCTCTGGCCCCATTCGGCAGACTCGGAGGAAGGACATTGCCCAGCATCTAGCCGTGTGTGGATTTAATGGGGTTTCCAGCTAAACCTTCCATCAAATTTACGGCTGCGCCTGTCTCCTGACCTTCCCCCTCTCACACATTCTTTTCGGAAATGAAGCTGTGTGCAGGCTGTGAGGTGTCACTTCCCCCACGTGGGAGATATACAGCTATGGGTCCAGGGGGAGATGCTGGATTTAATCAGGCTGGGTCCCCCCCCAACCCCGCCCCGTTCACCCGCCCTGAAGCCGAGTGACATTAGAATAGCCACCGGGGTCCATCTGGAGTGGACAGCGCAGAGTCTGTGAGTATTTATCCCGCCAGCCACACGGCCAGGCCCAAACCTGTCCCACTGCCTTATTGGAGTGAGGCCCAACGTCTGCTCACCCCACTGGGCCAGAAAGAGGAGTTGCTGCACCCTTTTCTTCCTCCTTTGCCCAAACTCTCCCTGTTGCTGCCCCCAGCCCACGCTCACTTTGCCTTTTTCCAGTTCCCGTGCTGCTCCTCAGCTCTCTCTCTGCCCATTTCTGGCTCACCCCTGAATGCCCCATCCCACCTCTGCCCATCCAAATCTAACTGCCCTTCAAGGTCCTGCTTAAACATCACCACCTCCAGGAAGCCTTCCCAGATTCCCCTTTCCCTAGCAGGAAAGATCTCCCTTCTGGGAACTGTGAGAGCGCCAAAGGTCAAAGCCACAGGTGTGGCCCCCTCGAAGCCTGCTGCCTCTTAGAGTCTGTGGCTCCGAGTGGACGGTGGGCCTCAAGGGCAAGCCTGTGTCTGTATGTCCAGTTGCTGCTGGGCCTGGTCTACAGAAGGCACCCATGATTATGGCCAGTGCCATGGTCATTGCCATAGCGCTGTGTTGTCAGACCCCAGCCCCAGAGACTGCCAATCCCTCTGGGCTTTGTGAATGCCCCCCATTGTGAACGGGGCAGGCTCACGTCTTCCAGACAGCCCCGCCTCCCAGCTGGGAAGCCAGCGTCTGGGTTCTAGAATAATTGCCCCCCTGCAGGTAGCGCCTCAGAACCCCGCCCAGACCTTCTGACTGGGCAGGCAGTATCTCCTGCCCCCTTGGGTTCCCTCCGGCTGTAACATGCATTTTCCCGGCCCTTCCTGTTCTGACCCCGTGTTTGTCTGACTGGCTGCCTCCGAGGGCTGCTGGCCCAGGAGGACGTCGAGCAGGTGGGCAGAGTGACTCAGGCTTGTAGCCTCGGGGGAAGATTAAAAATAACGTCGTCTCTGCTCCCTGGAAGCAGAGGGCCTCTGCTTTGCGCTGGCGAAGGGAGTCTGGTTGCACCGAACTCCACTTGGTCATGCATGTGAGGGAGGGAGGGGGTCCATTGTCATTAGCATTCGGGTAATCGTCACTCTCACGTAGGAGCGTGAGCTAAAACTGTACTCTTCTGCCTCTGTAACTCTAAGACAATGAAAACGGGAACCAGTCCTGTTTGCTGAGCCCCTGTTGTATGCCGGATCTTTTTTTTTTTTTAAGATTTTCTTTTTTTCTTTTTTTTAAGTAATCTCTACCCCCAGCTCAGGGCTCGAACTGCCAGATCTTTTTAAGACTGATCAGTACGTGCTCCTCAAACCAACCTCGTGAGGCCGGGACTCCTCATCCCATTTCGCCAAAGAGTTTATGAAGGGGAGGGATGCGATCAGACCTGTATTTTGGGAAGCTTGTGCTGGCCTTCCTGATGGGGGCACAAAAGTGGGGCGGGGGGCAGGCGTGGCGGGGCCAGGGGGCTGCTCAGGAGGCCGTGGAGTCTGACCCAAGAGAGATAGAGGCCTCAGCCACACCTCGAGGCCAGGGAGGAATCCAGGAGGACCCTGGCCGAGTGGATAATGGTGCCTTCACCACCCAGATGGGGGGACCCTGCGAGAGAGGGGATGTGGGAAGGAAATGCCGAGCTCTGTCTCTGTTGGACACGTCCCATCCCAGAGGCAGGGGATTGTACGGCGCTCAGAAGAGAGGTCTGGTCTGGGCCAAGACGCAGCTCCAGAAACACATGGAGATAGATATATGTGCGCGACACACCCATGTTTTTTTTCGCTGTGGGCGTCAGTGGCCCTCCAGGAAGAGGCCTGGCCTCCCAAACGAGCCTCGGAAGCTGGCCCCGATGGATTCCTGTGGTCACTGAAAACAGGTGGCTGGATGCCCTGTCTGAAAACTCCCGCATCGCACATGGTAGACAGTCCCAGCCACAGAGACAGTGGGAGGGGGCATCCCATTCTGTGAATAGACAGCTCAGGGGCGCCCCGGGAACGCTCCCCGACAGTGACCCTGAACTGGTGCTCACCAGATCAAGTCCATTCCAGCCAGAGCCTTTCACCTGTGATTATCACCGTCTCCTTGCCGGGCTGGGTGTGGGATTTCCAAAAGCCTTGTGATCAACGGTAGCAAGAGCTATGCATAGCCAGCTCTCTGCGCTGACGAAGCCCGGGAAGGCCACTGTTTGAGGTTAGCTTTGAGTCAACTTGTGCCATGTACTTGGGAGCATTTCAAAGGAGGCGGGTGCACACACAAATCATTATGAGGCTAATCAGAAGTTTGGGTATTTAGTGGGTTGTGTACACAGCAAATCATTGTTGCAAGGGCCCTTCTCCCACAGAGGCCATTATTCCGGAGCAGGGTGCTGTTTGCCTGGTTTTGTCTGGGCCACAATTTGCATTCACTTGATGGATTGTCAGGGTCGGGGGTCTCCTCCTTGGGAAGCCGTGGAGTGGCTGCTGAGCAAACCCTTAAGAGGAAGAAGAGCGCTAATACCAGCGTTTGCCCAGGTCCTTGAGAGGCCCGGGATCCTAGCGCAGTGCTAGATCAATATGACAGGCGGCTAAGAAGCTTTGGATATGCATTCACAGACCCCTTTTATTGCTCACTCGGACAGGGACCCGGGAAGTCCACTCCAAGGCAGGGAGCAGCCTGGCGGCGGCGGCTTAAACACAATCAGCACGACCTGGCCTGCGGGCGCTTGGTCATTTGCCAGCTACAGTGGCCCGCGCTCAGTTCAAGTTTGCCAGTGATTTGGAGTGGCCTTCCTCCAGTCCCGCCCTGATGGGCCCCCTTAAGCCCCTGCCCCGTCACCTGCCTTCGTTCTGTCTGGCTGGATGCTGAAGAGAGACTTCCAAAGGAAGAATGTGGGACGTGGGGTGGGAGGGAGGAGGGGTGTTGATCCACTGGGGGGAAGGCCCCCCCACCCCGTCGCCGGGGTAAACACTTTCAGCTGCCAAAATGCCCTGCAATCCAGTGCTGTGGCTTTCTTTTTTGGCGAGGTGGGAGATGCTTTTGGTTTTATTTTTGGTGTTTTTCTGGGACATGGGTGGTGCCCGGCCACTGCATTTGCTCTCCCGATGGGACGGCATTGACGAGCCCTGGGAGCTAGACCCAAGGTCCTGGATTCTCGGTTTGGAACAGCATTACCATCACTTTTATCTTCTTATTTTCCATTGCTTTATTTTTCCTCTTGAGACAGGGACAACCCTGTGCTGTGATCCAGGGGAGGGTGGGCGGCAGTCAGAGACACACAGACCACGGGCCACGCTCCCTTGAGAAGCTCGCTGTTCACTGTAGACATGTACCTGCCATTGGGGTTTGGTTTGGGTGTGTGGAGGGTAGTGAGATTTTTTTTTTAATTAAAATCTATATTCAAAATCATCAGGGATTTCCTTTTGTCACCATCAGAACTATGGCATACAGGTTGACAACCATCACTGATACCGTCTTTCTCAAATGGGCCTCTATTCAGAATTGCCACTTGGAGGAGGTCTAGTCAGGGCCAGGGGTCACAGCTGGGGTCGGGCTCCACTGAGAGGTGCCCGAGGTGACCCAGACAAGGCAGCCCTGGCCGAGACCCCCATAGCAGATCCTTTTCTTGAAGAGAACCCAACGGTTCATGGGCTTGTCGGTTGGCAGGTGCCTTCACATTCCTCCTTCTCTCCATTTCCGGTTGAATGGAGGTGAAGGATGCCAGCCCAGCACTAGTTGGGGACCAAGGGTCCCTTCTGCCCAGGTTGGGGGAGGTACAGTGAAGAGGGCCCACGCTAGGTGGCTGGGAAGACTTGGTCCAGGAAAGAGACGTTCCCTGGGTGAGGTCAATAGATTGGGTGCCCTAGGACCTCACGGGAACAGAACCTGCATTTTTTTAAAAGATTTTATTTATTTATTTGACAGACAGAGACACAGCGAGAGAGGGAACACAAGCAGGGGGAGTGGGAGAGGGAGAAGCAGGCTTCCCGTGGAGCAGGGAGCCCGATGTGGGTCTCCATCCCAGGACCCTGGGATCATGACCTGAGCTGATGGCAGACACTTAACGACTAAGCCACTCAGGCATCCCCAGAACCTGCATTTTATACCTGGTCCTTGGGAAGCAGGGACTTGGGGGCCACAGAGAAAACAGATCTTTTATTTCAGCACTTTCCTAGTACTGCCCATCAAAAAAGGCTGTTAAAAAAGGTCGGTTGGAAGGCTAGTTAAGCATGCTAAGATGTTCTAAGGAATCAGTCCTCAGAAAGTGGGTGGGAGGCACACAGCTCAGCAGGTGAACAGGGATAAAGAGTATTTCCCACCTCAGAGAGTGCAAGCTCCTTCACCCTAGGAAAAGATGAGAAATCGCAACATGATGTGGATATAAAATAAAATGAAAAACTTTCAGAAAACAGTCTTCACAGTCTAGGGCCAGGCACAGGATCTTGACACCAAAACCATGATCCACAAAAGGAAAAATTGGTGAAATTAGACCTCACCAAAATTACAAGAGTGTGTTTTTCAAAAGACCCTTAATTAAGAGAGTGAAACGACAGGCTCCAGGCTAGGAGAAAGTATATGCAAACCACATATCTGATAAAGGACTAGCACCTAGAATATATAAAGAGTTGTCAAAACTCAACAGTAAAAACAGAAATGGTCCAAAAGTGAGCGAAAGATGAGAAAAGAATGTCACCAAATTGGGGCGCCTGGCTGGCTCAGTCAGTTAAGCGTCCAACTCTTGATCTTGGCTCAGGTCGTGATCTCAGGGTCGTGAGATGCTCAGCATGGAGCCTGCTTGAGATTCTCCCCGACGCCCCCTGGCTCATGTGCTCTCTCAAAAAAAAATGTCACCAAAGAGAATGCATACAGATGGCAGACAAGCTAAGTCCATGATGAGAAACCACTACATGCCTGTCAGGACAGTTAAGATACGACATTAGTGACACCATCCTTCCTGATGGCTTTGCAGGGAGGGGCAGAGCTCAGGTGCCTTCCACGGGGAAACTGGCTCCCATCCCTGAGCTGCTGGGAGTGGAGGGGGCCGCACTTGCTGTCTTGACCAGAAGAGCCCTGCTCCTTTCTCTCTCCTTGTGACCAACCCCTCCTCTCTGCA
Organism: Mirounga leonina; assembly: GCF_011800145.1. Lineage (NCBI taxonomy): Eukaryota > Metazoa > Chordata > Mammalia > Carnivora > Phocidae > Mirounga > Mirounga leonina. The sequence continues at coordinate 101,308,024 of NW_023270377.1, forward strand.
CCCCGACTCCACTTGGAAAGTAGCAGAAAGGGACTTTGCCCACTTGGCAGTCCTCAGGTGCTGAGAATAGAAACCTTGGAGATTTGGGAGAAACCGGACTGACAAGAGTCCTGGAATAGAGACCCCTCTTTCCACTGCACTCCCCACGCATGACCAGCGGCAGACTCTACTGAAGTACAGTGGACGAAGCCCCCTCCCCTCCTGGGCCCGTCACCTCCTTGGGCTGCTTAACGGAGCACTCTGAATAGCCGGTCATTAAAAGTATTGTCCTATTGTCCTCTCCCTGCCTCCCAAGTGAGGGTTAAAGGAAAAGGAGGGGAGGTAAGATTTGGTCTCTTTGTTCAAGTCACAGGCATGTCTTTTCCTTGTTTTGACCCCTTGATGGATCTCCTGGGTCACAAGGAGAGGTTTATTTCAGGAGAGGTTTGTGCAGGTGGTGGGCTAGAGCCTACCCTCCCCACCCCCGCCTCGGGCCTGGGAGGGCTGAGATCTGAGCCGTGGAACCATGTGGTCCATGGTCCACTCAGCATTGGTTTTGCTAGGGAGGAGAGTCAGGGAGGCCTTGGGCAGGGCACAGGCCTCTATTTGCCCCTCAGGAAAGTGGGTGCATAAAGCCCGCTCTATGCTGCACAACTAGAAAAGGGCCCCAATAAGGGGAGAGTTCTAGTGTTCATCTGCCAGCTAGGCACTGTCACGGTGAGCTGCCAAAGACCTTGTACCCCGTGCTTACTGCTGCCTCCTGACCGCTCTGGTGGGTCCTGGCCCCCTCTTGTCTGTGCATGAGGGCTTTCTCTTGCTGTTGCCAGGGTTCCAGCAAAGTAACCCCCCAAATCGACAGCCTTACTTAACAAATGGCTATTGCAGAATTGGTGTATTCATACCCCAGCTCCCTCCCCATCGGTTGGGTCTACAGTGGCTCCCAGGGTGTACCTGCAGTGTTAAGCCTACTTGCTCAGAGTGGTAGGGAGTAACCTACTGGTTAGCCTCCTGCCCTTGCTTGCCCCTGGTGCCCTACAGGTGGTCTGTCGCCTCCAAAATAAACCCCTTGCACTCACATCCTTGTTGCCCAGTCTGCCTCTGGGACACCCAGACCAAATGGGGTTGAGGCCACTTCCCTGGCAGAAACCGTGAACTTGAAGTCAGGTGAGATAGAGCCTCACTAACAGAGGAACAGGCCTGTCTCCCGTGCCTCGGTCTCCTCCTGTGCAAAGTAAGGACGATGACCCCTGCCTAGCCAAGCCAGTGCCCCCCTCCCCCGCCCCCAGCATGAATTGTTACTAGTTTTCTGACTAAGGTGTCTTAGAGCAGTAATCTTAGAGATTTCGTTAGCCCTACCTGTCCCCAAGTCGTTTAGAGGGAGGCTGGGTTGCCACGGCAGGTGGGGGCTTCTATTACGTGTTTCTATTCTGGTTTTGTTCTTGCTGATGGACAGAAAAAGGGAGAGCAGGGTGGGCTCAAGGTGAAGAACCAAACCCCTCTCCCCAAGAAAGAGAGAGTTGTTTTCAACTCTCTGCCCCTTGGCTCCCCTCCCCCACCTGGGGCATGTGTGTGGCGCTGGGACAATTAGGATTCTTGCTGGGCGCCCACAGCCCTCCCCCCCCGCCCACCAGCCTGTCTTGAAGGATCTTCTGAGAACTGGTTCCTTTCTGGGAGCGTTTATAAGAGATTTCTCATGGCTCAATTCCCCTATAGAAAAGTGGGAATTGTAAGTCTTACGTAGCTCAAGAAAGTAAAGGGAGTGAGTCAGAACCAGACAAGAATAAGTTAACAGTATTCATGGCAGTGTCTTGGAAGGAATTACCAAAACAGAAAGAAAAGCTAAACACAAAACCAACCAAACAGAAAAAAGGGAAACTTGAAGCAGACTAAGAAAAGACGGACAGGAGACAGCCAAACTCCCTGGCTGGGCCGTTGAACAAGAAGGCAGGCAGTTTTCTGGCTCTCTGGATGCATTCTGCCTTCTTCGCAGGGGCCTCTGTGGGACCCGTCTGGGGGAATATTTAGCAAAGCTGTTTATTTTGCATAAACCCGAGTAATGGCCGAGCCCGAGGGAAGAAGAATTGTGTGGGCTGACAGCAGCGTGATTTAACGGCCAGCCACCTGACCCCCTGCACCTCTCAGCCTCCCCCACAGAATACAATCACATTCCTCTGCAGCCCGCTGCATGTTAATCACCTAGGAAGGCTGAGGCCCGAGGGAGGCCCATTGTGGGGACAGAAGTCTTGAAAGTGGTGGCTGGGGTCCTCCTGGGTCTTTGTGGTGGCCTGCACTGAGTTTGGGGTGCTCATTCATGTTTCCTTTCTTTTTATACCACTTAACTGAAAAACCCAACTTGCTGGAAAAGGTGTGAGTTTTATTCTTGAGCCTTCCTGATTTTTCCCAAGCATTTGCTGGTTTCCCAAATCTGGGCACTTTCAGAATGCAAAACTCGCTTGTTTATTTTTTACCGAAGTTTTGGTGGCAGGTGCCAGCCCGCTTAGAAAAGAGAGCTTCCCGGGGCCCACGTGACTGCTGGGGTGACACGGGGGCTGGGTTTTAATGGTGCCCGGGAGGACTTCAACCTCTAGCTCTCGGAAGCGCCTGCTCTGTTCCCTCCCGTCCATTCTGTTCCCCATTGTGCTACATCAAAACTTAGTCAACCCTTACTGCTAGAGTGCAGGGGCTCTGGGCTCCACGCTCCAGGCACATCGATTTTGGTGCTTCTCAGTCTGTGCTCTGGTAAGGATTGGACAGGGAAGAATCGCAGCATTGGCCAGAGAACGAGAAAGGAGAGAAGGCACGTGGGGGACTCAGCTTCAAGCCCACACGCAAATCAATCCGCACTCCCCCAGTTCGCCACTTTCCTGCAGAAGAGGCACAATTTGCCTGCTTTCTGGTGCCTCGGTGGGCACCTCCCTGAAAGTGAGGCAAGGGCTCCCCAAGCCGGGGCTTTGGCCACGAGTCTGTGGACACCCCCCCCACCCCTAGGCTGGCCCAAGCTCCCTCTGAGGCCAGCAGCTTCTGCCTCCTGGGAAACAAGGAAGAAAAGGACAACAAAGACCACGAAAAACCCCAAGAAAACTGAAAAATGCAAACTGGCTGGAAATATGGAGCAGAAAAGTTTTGCTTGGACTTGACACTGAATGAGCTTATCGAAGGAAAGGGCAAACGTTAGGAGGAGAAGATGGGGAGGTTAAGCGTTTTCTTCTTGGAGGTAGGGTAAGAATGTGATCGATAAGAAGTACGCATTTCTCACATAAGTTCCTCAAGTTCCACGAGAGAGGATGGGGCTCGTGGAAGCAGTGGGTCTGGGAGATGGGGACCTGGTTCTACTTCGTGGTCTTCCCCAGCCACTTACCCCTCCTTTCCTCTTTTTAAAATGGCGGGGCGGTGGGGGCACCTGGCTGTCTCTGTCTGTAGAGCATGGGACCCTTGATCTCAGGGTTGTGAGTTCGAGCCCCACATTGGGTGTAGAAATTACTTAAAAATAAAATCTTTAGGGGCACCTGGGTGGCTCAGTTGGTTAAGCGACTGCCTTCAGCTCAGGTCATGATCCCAGGGTCCTGGGATCGAGTCCCGCATCGGACTCCCTGCTCTGCAGGGAGCCCGCTTCTCCCTCTCCCACTCCCCCTGCTTGTGTTCCCTCTCTCGCTGTGTCTCTCTCTGTCAAATAAATAAATAAAAAATCTTAAAAAAAAAAAAAAATCTTTAGGGGCACCTGGGTGGCTCAGTGGGGTAAACATCCTACTCTCCATTTGGGCTCAGGTCATGATCTCAATGTCCTGAGTTGGAGCCCCGTGTAGGACTCCGCTCTGAGCAGGGAACCTGCTTGGGATTCTTTCTCTCCCTCTTCTTCTGCCCCTCCCTCCACACCACCGGCCCATGCACACACACTCTCTCTCTTTAAAATAAATAAGTAAATCTTTTAAAAAGATTCTTTTTAATCTTAAAAAAATAAGTAAAATGAAGGATTCACTCCCCCTCTGGGTGCTTAGGTTTTCTGACTCTGACCCTTGATATTTGCAAAGGGCTCTGAAGTCCTTATCACTCCTCTCTTGTCACCTCCTGGTGGGCCAGATGGGGTTCTTCCCTCCCTTTGTACTGCTGAGGAAATAGCGATCAGGACGCACACACAGTGAATATCGGGACGGTGAACTGTGTGTAGGTTCCAGGATTGTGGTTCCTAGCAAGCTAAGAGCGACACTGTCTAATTTTTCCTGTCCCCCATCTCTCCTTCCCTGAGGCTGGACAAAGTAGTTCTCGCTGGCCTTATTGGTCAGTGTGCTTCTCAGCATTGGGTGTAGCTTAAGATTTCTCCCTCCCTTCCTGCCTTCTTCCTCCCCACCCTCCCTCTCTGGCCTCTCCTGAGGACAGCCTGGAGGCAGCCTCCACCCCCATAGTCCCAGACCTCAGGAAGCTGAGGTTGATGGGGAGAGTCTGTAGGAAGTCACAGGGCCATGGGGTCCAAAGGGAACCCTGGACCCCATATCTTCCCTACCTAAGATGGGGTGAGGTCAGGCAGGGCGCAGGCAGAGGAGGGGCGGAGTCTCGACCCATGAGCGTTAGCCAGGCTGACCACGTCAGGGTGGGGTGTGTATGTATGTGTGTATGTACAGAGACACGAGGGAGGTGGCCTTCCTCCTGAAGAACAAGATCAAAACTCTTAAGGCAGGTGACGCCAGTGCCCGATCACAGCAGTCCAAGTTTCCAGGGAAAAATTGCCCCACCACCAATTGGCATTTTGTTACAAAGGTGGGAGTATTAACAGGTCTCTGATTCCTTTGAAACTCATACGTACAAAACTCTTTTGAAGCCTTGTTCCTTTTTCTCTCTTTCTTAAGGAATCCCCAGCTTGGGGATTCATCACTCAAGAGTCACAAGAATGAACTTTTGGCGAGGTGTGTTTATTCATTTTTATCCTATGCGGTTCTAGAGGCGGCCTCCCAAAAAATGCATGCAGTTTAATAGGGTCAACTAAAAAAGAGACCAGAGGAGCATAAAATAAAAATTAACAAGTCAAAGAGAGAACCAGTGCTTTTGGGGGGCAGGGGCTGGGGAGGAAGTTATACCCCCTTCCCTCCCGGGTGGCCTGTGTCAATGACTGGGGGGGCACTAGGGTGAGAGAGAGTCTCCACCCTCATCCTGTGGGCAGAGGCCCCAGAAATGCTCTGGGAGAACAGGACTCTCCTCCTGAGGTTACCCCAAATATGGGTGCTCTCTCCACAAACACCTCTCCCATTGAGACCCCATCATGTATTAATAGCATACAAATACATCCAGACTTCCTGATCTTTCTGTGTCAGCCTCAGAGGGAGGGAACTCCTAGAGTTGATTTCTGGGGACGGGAAATAGGGCTTCATCTTTTGGGTCCTAAATCTGTCTTTCCGTCTGGAAGTTGTGTGCGCTCTGCTCCCTCTTTCTGCCCAGATTCCTCCTGGCTCGAGTGAGCCACGTCTTCTCTCTCAGCCTTGCCATCCCATGCTGGGGGAACTGAATGCTCCCTCTTGCCTAATAAGAGGTAAAAATACAGTTTAAAAATATAATAAGGTCCATCAAAATGTTATTTTTGTGAGGAGGGCATCCAAACTGTGGGCACAGGATTTCAGCAGGAGGGTTTCTGTTGGGTTCCCAGCCTCCTCGTGGAAGACACCTGCTCGGGATTTTGGGAGCTTTTCTTAGAGGAGCTTCTGGCTTCCCTTGTCTGCAGGAAATAGTCCTCCCCAGCCTCAAATCCTGAGGACGCTGTATATTACCTACTCAGACGCCCTTGCATTCCCCATAACTCTATTTTGGAAAACCAAAACAAAGAACAAGGGAAATTTCTATCTCAGACTTTGCCATTCACATCTGTGACCTCAGGCAGATGACATCCTGGGGTCTCAGTTTCCCCTGGCAGGACGATGAGTGAGTTTGACTGATAATCTCTTAGGGCGAACTGATGAAATCCTTGATCCTATACATATATAACTTGATCATCTCTCTCGGGTCCTGAAATTTTTTCACCCCGTTTCACGAAATTGTCTGATAATTCCACCCATCGGAGCAACATTATATCGTGCATTCGACGTCACCACCATGTCCAGTTGGACTGCTGTTGGTGGCCAGTCTTTGGGGATTTTACCTTTCCAGCTTCCACCACTCGGAGGAGTAAATGCAGGAGTATTTTCCCTGTGAGGACCCCTTTCCCTGCTGTCTTTTCTTATGGTTTTTTGTAATGCAGTTCCCACCCACACACCCCCCCTTCCAAATTACAGTAAAGTGCAATGGCATTATGCACTGCTATGGTAGATTTAAACAAACAAACCGAACGATTGTCATTAAAAAAAAAAATCATTCCAGTCTTGTGAGTTTGGGATTATATTTTCCCCAGACATTTGCTGTGTTTACAGAGAAAAATAAATATCTCTGTAAGCATATGTTGTATTTACAGTGAAAAATTAAGATTTAAATAAATATCAAGCTTTGAAAATTGGAGCACTCGCAGAAGTCAATGCAAATGGATGTAAGCAAGGGCTTCCCTAACTCACGGGCGCGCGTTCCCATATTCGCTCTAAGTGTGGTGTGTTTGTCTTTCTCTCCCCCGCGTGGAGCCTGGAGCCCGGCTGTAGGGAAGGGAAATGAACATTTATGGGGCGTCCACTGTGGGCTCAACTCTTTACACAGAGAGCTTCGTTTTATCACCACCCCACCCTGGGTGGTAAGAATTATTACTGCCAGTTTTAGGTGAGGAAGCTGAGACTCAGAGAGGTAAAGTCATTTGGGTCAGATGACACAGCGATCGGTCGGCGTAGCTGGATCTTTCCGTGGCCCGAGCTGAAAGCGCCAGGCCCGGGGCCAATGCACCCATGCATGCCAGGACAGCATTTTTTAAAACCCAGAACCAGGCCGTTGTGAGCTCCTGGCACCCTCAGACACGGGGCCAACTGAAGGGTGTGTTTGAGAAGGGCAGGAGTTGCTGTCTTGCTCCCTCAGGCCCAGGGCGCCTGGCTGCTCACACATTTACACCTCTCCACCGAACACCGGGGCCTTAGCTGAAGCCCCGTCCAGACCAGACGGCAAGCCTCCCGTACCCTGCCAGGACGGCTCTCTCCTTGGGCTCGCTGTGAGCAGAGCTGCAGCTGGGCCTCATTTGTGCTTTTGAGTTTTACAAGCCAGCGTCTCGGTGGGAGATGGGTTTTGCAGAGCCCTGTAATCTCGAAGCAAACGCCGTCGGAGAGGAGGGAGAACACGTTTCTCACTTTCGGCGTTTGCTTCTGAGGGCTTCCTTTTTTGGACATGTGTTCTGTGTGTGTGTCACCCACCCCATAGCCCCAGGACTCCCCAGGCTGCAGCTGTGGAAGGACAGCACCGCCCCCCCCCCCGCCCCGGGTGTCTCTGGCTGGGCCAGAGACAATCCCCCCTTCTGGGGTCCGGGAGGCCTCGCTGGCTGTGGGGACGTCTTGCGGTGGACTGAGGGCGAGTGTGTGAGCCCCGGCAGAGACGGGCGGCTGGGCGCTGGTGGCCCAAGGACCCGCTTTCTGCTCAGGCCCAGACTGGACCGGTCAGTAACGGGCCTCCGCCTCCCATCTTAGATACCCCCCTCTTGTGGCCGCCCGAGGGTTAAATGAGGTACTGGATGAAAATATGCTTTAGAGACGAGGTCTGCACAGTGAGTACAAATGCAGGCTGGTTTTCTTACGGGTATCCAACCCAGGTGTGGGCCTGCAGTAAATTCTAAGTGGCTTTGTGAGGGGACAGAGGCCCTTTGTGGGAGTGTGCGCCGTGCTTCTCCAGCACCTTGGCGTCACCGGAAAGCCTTTTCTCGTTCCTTCTTTAACAGAAAATATCCCTTAAACCGGTGCTTCTCAAACTAATCGCCCCAGGATCTGGCTTAAATTCAGTGTTTGAATCCATAGGCTGGGGTGGGCCCAGGACTCTTCGTTCTCAACACATACCAGGTGAGCCAAGGCCACTGGTGCTTGGGCTACACTTTGAGTAGCAAAACCCAGGACAGGCAATTTCCAGATCTGAAGGACACTTCCATTTGGTGAACCCAGTTGTCATGTTCTCCATGAACTCTGAAAGCAACCGACCAACGAGCTGGGTGACCTTGCGCCCAGGAACTGAGCAATCCACTGCCTCGGTTTCCCCTCTGTATAGTAGGGACAATAAACCCAATAAAGCCCCACGAGGGTCACGTGGATTCAAGAAAATGGCAGACAATGCCTGTTTCCTTCCAGGCTCTGGATACACATCATCTGCTGTCCTTCCTCCGACTGCCTTTTACTTTCACAGCCCCCAGGTGGGAAATAGCCAAGGGATGTGTGTGACGACAGTCGTTATTTCAAAGAAGTGAAAGTCGGCACTGTTGGCGATTTGCTTGGGCTGGTGGAGGAGGTCGGGGCAGGGGGTACCCCATGTCTGCTGCTCCCCAGTTCAGGCTCAGCATCATGCCTTCATAAGGATGAGGAAAGACCCAGCAGAGCATCTGTCTGGTCACTCACATTCCTTTGGACTTTCCAAGAATTTGAAATGACTCGTATTTTTCTTTTTTAGGTAAAAAGGGAAAACAGGACCTTTTTGCCTGATGGGTAGAAATCTGAGCTTTGGGGGTTTGTATCAGCATGAGTCCTTTCTCACACACCCACACACTTACCCCCATCCCCCACTCCAATCTGTAAACATTTTTTTAAATGTGTATTTTCTTTCAAAATAAAGCCACTTAAGTTTTACCAAAATGAGCTGCTGACATGAAATTCCCATTTGGCAAACCTCTGTCATCCATGTTTTACTGAGTGTGGACTATTGTAAATTAAGTGAAGTCGGTGTGTGTGTTTTTTTCTTCCCTTCAAATGGTTATGGAACTGGAGCTGCTCCCAAGTAAAAGATAAATTACAGCCGGATGTAAAGAGGCATCATTTAAAAAGTGTCAGGATACAATTGGGTTCTTAAAAAGCATGCAGAGCTGCTAAATTCACATGAAAATTGAATGGTGCGGGATTGCCCAGGGTGACAGCGTCCTTGGCATTGATTTATCCCATCTGTTTGGCCAACGCATTACTTCGGGGCTCTGGTGGAGAGGTGGCGCCCACCGGAGAGGGTCCCCACGTCCCCTGCGCCCGGCGAGGCCTCTGGTGAGCACAAGTAAAGCAGGGGTCTGCAAGAGAAAGTGCGTGTTGAACCCAACTTCACAAAGGCGGCATTAACAGCTAGCAAGCCCTTTCTCTTATCATTTCTGGTAAAATCCTGGCAGTATGCTCTTGAAGGTTGACTTCAGACTTAATTTAACCACTCCCCTCTTGCTGAACCTCTAGGTTGCCTACCATCATTTGGTCTTACTGTGATCAGTAAGACCTGCTGTGATGCTGTGATCAAATGCTGTGATCAATATCTCAGCGCCAACACCTGTCACCACTTAGGTGTTTACCCTGGAATAGAGCAAAAGTTTAGGTCATGGAGTCCGAGGGTGTGATTTTTGAAATGCAGAACCAAGTTCTTTCTAACAGTGATTTCCAGCAGGGTGCCGCATAATGCCGTTTCCAGCACCATGTATTCTCATTAAAAAACATTTCTTGCTAATTTTTTCAGGTGGAAAATGGTATTATTTAACTTGCAGGAAATCAAGACTTTTTTGTCCTTTTTTTTAAAGAATCCCCTTGCTTAAGGAAGCACTGGGGATTGTGGAGCCCCAGTTTGGCTGTTTCTTGCCAGAATCAGCTCATGCCAGCTCGTGGGAGCCATTCTCCATATTGGCCAAGGACAGGTTCAGTGATCGCCAATTGGCAGCTTGAAATCAGCCGCAGTGAGAACATTTACACCAGGGAAATTGGCAAATGCTCTAAGCCAGGGCTCCTGCCTTGGCCCAAGAATTGGTGGTCAACATTTATCAGCACACTACTGCAGCCATTTAACACATGCTTATAGAGAGCTTGCCAAGAAAACACATGATTTATAAGCAGAGCCCACAATCTAATTAGGAGTAGTGCTGGTTAATCGCAGTTGTCACTCTGTGATCAAGGGCTGTATCTTTGCAGGACTGCTAGTCCCTAAGTGGGAGGGGACACGTTCCCTGCAGGCTTGAGTATTTGAGGAAGGCTTTGAGGAAGAATTAGAGCTTAAGCCAGGAATCCGAGGGTGTGCAAAATCAGGAAGGAGTGAAGGCTGGGAGGCCGGGTGTGTTTGTGGGGCTGTGGGGAGGCCCTCATTTCTTGTCACGGGTGCTGACTAAAATGGAAATTCGAGCTGGTGCCATGAACCTGGGCTATGACATTAGTCAGAGCCCCCCGGTCCCATGCACCGGGGTCTGTGCTGCGCACCCCGAGTCTCTCTCTTGGTGAGGGGTGGTGGTGGCAGCATGCCTTGCACCTCTAGTTCCTGGCATCTGGTTCCCATTTCTTCAGGGCTTGGAGGTCACCCTCAGCAATCTGTGGCACGCATGCATTTCAAAGGAAATGCTTAATTGGTCCCCAATGCTGGATTTGTTTTGGTTTTTTGGTTTTTTGGTGTTTTTTTTTTGCATCTCCCAAGGAGAAATGTGTTTTGTTGTCTTGATGGATGGGGGAAGACAGGCGGAGCTTGTGAATATATTTGGAAGTTGCAAAAGTTGTTCATTTTGAGACTCTGTGTGTAATAAATGGTTCAAGGGGGGCCAGACAGCCAGAGGGGAAATATTCAAGGTTTGGCTTGGTTTGGTTTGGTTTGGTTTGGTTTGGTTTGGTTTGGTTTGGTTTAAAAAGGCAGTTCCGACAGTTGCCTTCAACTGTTCACCGGCCCTTTGGTAGTGGGTGCTGGGTGCTGGTGACCCACCCTCTCAGGGGCCTCAGTGAGACAGCTGGGGTCTCAGCTCTGCCACACCGTCCCCAGAATCTTCTGCCTAGAACCTTGGACCGTGGCACAACCTGAAAAGATGGGTCGACTGCGGATGTGTGAGACGAATGAGCCCGCCTCAGAGTCAGACTCAGCCCTTGCTGGTCCTTTGTCGCCTGCCTGTCTGCAAGAGAAAGTGCGTGTTGAACCCAACTTCACAAAGGTCTCCCTCTCAGCAGCAGGCACCGTTCGGGGCATGACAGAGCCTCTGGCCCCACTCGAGGTGCGCAGAGACCTGCACACAGACACCGACAGAGCTGGCTATAATGACCAAGTGAAGATGAGCCTTCCAAGACCCCACGACCCTCCCCACTCCTTGCCTCCGGCCGCTCTGCCCTTCTTTCCCACGCTTCCTCGTCCCAAAGGACCCAGAGGGAGTATGACAAAAGAACCTGCAGGAGAGTGCTGGCAGGAGATGCTCCCGGGGAGACAGAAGTCTGACTGGGGGCGCTCCCAGGGACCAGAGAAGTCAGGGACCGCCGAGGCAGATGCGCGGGTAGGGCTGCTAGGAGGTGAGGTTGGGGAGAGGGGTGGCAGGTGGTGGGAGAGCATTGGTGGGGGAAAGATGCCCTCCTCAGCGCATCTCAGTCCTAGGAGCTGTGAGGACAGCTATGAACAATGGGCCCGGCTCTGCTGGGTGCCACAAGCATCCAGGAGGACAGATAGAGGCCCAGCTTGCCTTGAGTTCTGGAAAGTTCTAGGATCTTCCGGAAAGTGGGCATTTCGGGAACACCAAATGCCATCCTTACCTGTAGGACACTGGGGTGGTGGGATGAGTTTCCTGTAGGTAGAAGCCATTCATTGATTCATTCATTCACTTGTTCTTCTTCATTCCTTGAACGCTAAACTTTGCCTGCTTCGAAGCAGCTCTGGACCATTCTTCCACCCAGATGTTCATTCAAACATGACTCATTCAGATGGAAAGGGTGGGACCTGGGCTCAGAGGGTATGCTGGTTCCTGGCTTTCTGTGTGACCTCATGACCTCTGGGTTTGGTTCCCTCACCAACAGATAAAGAGACACACGTCTGCCTGGCTCCTCCTGGGTGCAGGACAGGGTGTCCGTGTGAGCATGCATGAGCCATGGCGTGGCTGCCAAGGAAAGATCAGGCTGTGACCCAGGCTCGCCTTCCCAGAGGAAGTGAAGCTGTTCTCCACACCGCCACCCAGTTTGGAATCCCCAGGGGAGCTTTTACAAGGCTGATGTCCTGGAGCCCACCCCAGAGATTCTCTCAGGCGGTCAGAGCTGGGCTGGGTATTGGCCTTTTCATTCCCTGGTGTTTCTAGTATGCTGCCAGGACTTGTGATCCTCTGAGCTTGAGAAACAGGGGTTTGGGGAGTGGGGGTGATTCCCCCCCGCCGCCGCATCTGGCTCTCTGCCTGGGCCTCTGGCCCTGTGGGGAGATCGGGAGGTCAGCCAGCGGCGTGGGCCAGGGAGGTAGGAGGACGGAGAGCTTCTGAGCTGCAGGCTTTCCCTCAGCCATTAAAAGTTTATCGTTGCCATGGACAGTGATTGAAAAAGGCTTTTTGCAGGACTGAAATGTGAGCAATGAAACTTGCCAGTTGATACCGACACAGGGCACTTATCTCATAAAAATATCCTCCGTGTCAAAAGGTTTCAGTAAATGTGCCTGGAAGTATTAGCAGTCATTTCTGCCAGCCTCTGGCTCCCCCGGGGCCTGCATGAGGGGCTGTAAAAGGGGGCTCTTAGTTCCCTCAAAAGAGGAGGGAGGAGGGAAGGAAGGAAGGAGAAGGGGAGGGGGAGCTCAGCCCTGGCCTGCTCTTAGTGGGGAAAGTACGGGTCCCTTAACGCGGCACCCCATAGTTTAAGCGGGTGGGTGCCTGTCCCCTGTGCGTCCTCTCGCTGCCAACGTGGAGGGTGGGAGTGCTGCTTACAGGGGGGCAGCTGTGCTGACAGCCAGCTCGGGCACGAGGTTACATTCCTGTGAGCTCCTTGGCTGCTCCCAGTGACCCTACGAGGGAAGGAAGTTACCTAGAAGGACACTGAGGCCCAGAGAGGTCGTGTGACTCACTCAGGGTCACACAGCTAGTAAGGGGCAGAGTCGGAATGAGCGCCCAAAACTGTCCTGTTTCAGGACCCCCAGGGTCTGGGTGAGTTCTCACTCTGGGAGCTGGATCGCCATCGGAGGCCCAGGCTGATCCGGAGAGGCCTCGATCTTTGGCGCCGTGTCTGCTCCAGCGCCTGGGCTTGGGGCATGGCTGAGGCCAAGGAAGGGTTTCATGCCTGTAACTAGAAGCCTCTCTGGTGTGGGATCACAGGTTTTCAAGTCACACTCAGGCTTCTCTTGCCCCTTTTATTGCACTGGAGACCCACCGGAGAGCTGAACACACAGTAGGTGCTTGTGAATTGGGTGCTGGCTGCCTCCCCAAGGTGCCCGGGGACTGCTGAGGGCGTGGCCTGCACCACCCCATGTACCGCCCCAAGTTTCTACGCAGGCGCTCAGTATACCCAGCTCACCCTGCCCCCCGCCCTTTGCTGGGCTCCAGTGACCTACTGAGCTCACTCTTGGCCTGGGTGGAGTCATGTCTCCCAGTCTCCCGCTCCCTCTCTCTCTTTACACACTCGCCTTGTACAGCTCATCCTTGCTCTGGGCTCCGCTCCTCACCCAATGTCCCCCAGATCACAGCCCCCTGTTAAGGGCTGTCCCCCAGCTCTGGCCTCGTTTGTACTACTAGTCCCAGGATGTGGCCACCTGATATTCCACGGCAACTCAGGTCAGAAACCACCCATTTTCAGGTCCTCCAAACAGCCTTTGTCTCCTGGGTCTCATCTCCTAGTTGTGGACACCATCACCCACTTCAACCCCAAGTTAGCACCCCACCTGGGATGCTTGACCGGACCGGCTTCTTTCCTCATTCATCTCACGTCAACTCGGCGCCCAGTCCCACGGGCCCTGCAGCCCGCATTGCTCATGACCCATTCCCTCTCTGCCACCACTGCCCAGGGAGGCCCCCCTCCCCTTGCCCCACTGCTCCTGAGTCGACTTCCTTCCCTCTGGCATCATCCACACACCTCACCCTCTGTGCCCTAGGTGTAAGATGCAGACCTGATCCTGTCGCTCCCTTGCCTAGAACCTCTTTGTGTCTCCCCATCACCAGCAGGCTAACGTCTGATATCCTTAATGTGTAAGAAGGGGCACGCTCCGGCCCCGCCCTTCACCACTGCCCCTGACAACACAGAGCACTCCCGCTGTTTCTCTTTTTAAATTGAAGTACAGCTGACACACAATATTATATTAGATTCAGGCATGCAGCTTAGTGATTCGACGATTATGTACTTTACAAAATGCTCACCACGGTTAAGTGTCGTCACCATCTGTCTCCATACAACGTTAGGATAATATTATTGGCTCTGTCCTCTATGCTGTACTTTTCATCCCCGTGACTTATTTAACTTATAACTAGTGGTTTGTATCTTTTGATCCCCTTCATTTATCTAGCCTGTCACCCCATCCTCCTCCCCTCTGGCAAGCTTCTGTGCCTTCCTGGTCCTTTCTTCTGCCCGCCTGTCACCTGTTGACCTGTATGTCTCCTGCTGGCTGAGAGAGCCTTGAGACAGGGACAGGATATTTTCCTTCCTGCATCTCCAGAGCAGAGCCTGGGCCCAGGCCCTGAATGCATAGGCTGTAGTATGGAGAAGACAGAACTGGGATCTTGGTGACCCCCAACAACTCTGAGCAGAAGTGGCCTCTCCTGGGAAGATCCCATAGCACTGACTTGCATAGAACCATGGGGAGTGCATTTTCTGCAGCCAGGGACTTCTGCTTCTCCACGTTTCCAGCCAGCCACGCTGTAATAAGAAAGCAGTCACCACGGATGGACAGGCTGGGAAGGTGGTTAAGCCTCAGGCTCTAGAATCACAGATGAGGGTTCAAATCCTTCCCTGCCAGTTATTCTCTGTATGATCTTGGATAAGTTACATACACTTCGAGCCTCGGTGTCCTCAACTGTAGAATGAGGTCGTGATAGGACCTCTCCACCCCCCTATATGGTTGATGTGAAGAGCAAATAAATATGAATATCAAGTGCACAGAATTATGCCTGGCATAAGCATTCAAAAAATGTTTGTCATTTCATGTCATTCTATAGATACTTTTTCTTTTCTCTTCCAGATTTTTATTTAAATTCTAGTTAGTTAATGTATAGTGTAATGTTGGTTTCAGGAGTAGAATTTAGTGATTCATCACTTACATATAATACCCGGTGTTCATCCCAACAAGTGCCCTGCTTAATACCCATCACCCGTCTAGCCCATCACCCGCCCACCTCCTTCCATCACCCCTCAGTTTGTTCTCTATCATTAAGAGTCTCTATGATTTGCCTCCCTCTCTCTCCTTCTCTTTTTTCCCCTTCCCACATGTTTATCTGTTTTGTTTCCTAAATTCCACATATGAGTGAGATCATTTGGTATTTGTCTTTCTCTGCCTGACTTATTTCTCTTAGCATACTACACTCTAGCTCCCTCCACATCTTTGCAAATGGCACGATTTTATTCTTTTTGATGGCTGAGTAGTTTCCCATTGTGTGTGTGTGTGTGTATGTGTGTATGTATATGACCTCTTCTTTATCCATTCATCTGTCAAGGGACATTTGGGCTCTCTCCATAGTCTGGAGCTGATAATGCTGCTATAAACATCGGGGTGCATGTACCCCTTCAAATCTGTATTTTTGTATCCTTTGGGTAAATACCTAGCAGTGAAACTGCTAGATCATAGGGTAGTTCTATTTTTAACTTTTTGAGGAACCTCCATACCGTTTTCCAGAGTGGCTGCCCCAGTTTGCATTCCCACCAACAGTGTAAGAGGGTTTCCCATTCAACAGATACTCTTAAGGAGCGCCTGGCTGGCTCAGTTGGAAGAGCATGTGATTCTTGATCTTGGGCTTGTGAGTTCGAGCTCCATGTCAGGTGTAGAGATTACTTAAATAAAACTTAAAAAAATACTCTTGAGTTTTTACCACTGGGCTGCTGAGCGTGGAAAAACAATATTACTAGAGTCAACAGTATGGACAAGGAGGCTTTATCCCCTCACGGGCATTTGTTGCTCTTCTTTCACATTCTTGGGATGGGAGATAGCTAGATGGCTGGCTCGTATTCAGGTGGGATGCTGCACAGGGCATTAAACCTGCCCCACGGCACAATGAGGTGAGCAGAGACTGATCACAGTTGGGACATCATCCAGTGGTGATAATGGTGGTCCTTCAAGCTCTGGTCTGATGGTCTGTCCACTCAGCTTCAGCTTGGCTTCAGCCTGAGCAGAGCTGGGCGTGGGAGCAGGGGTGCCCAGGGCCAGCCAGAACATGGAGCATGGACGCGGGATTCAGTGTGACTTGTCCATGTGCACTTGGGTAGAATAAGGAAGTGACATCCCAGCTTCCTTCTGGTTGGCAGCACTGTGGGAACAGCTTTCCAGAGCACTTGGGTGTCAGGGCCCGTATCTTTGGAGTATATGGTCTGCTCCACCCTGCAGGCTTGTGCTCTGTAGATTGTTCACTCAGTGTCCCTCCCAGACCTCGGAAAGAGAAAGGAAGCCAGGGCCTTGGGTTCAGACTCCTCATGTTCCAGAACTGTGGGGCAGGAGGGCCCTGTGGCCCATCTAGAATGTGGAAGAAGGCAGTGTTTCTGCTTCCCAGGAGGGAAGGCTCCCCCACCCAGATCTGGCCCATGCTTGGCATCTGCCCTGAAGCTGTGGTTAGGGGGAAACCAATGTTATGGGAACAGCTCCTGGCTCTGGCTAGTGTCACTCCAGCCCAGAGGCCAATTCAGGGTGGGTGGCTTGGTTTGGGAATCTTCTTTTGCCGGGAAAGGAAGGGGAATCAGTTCCTGGGTAGGGCACTGGTGGGGCAGACTGTGCAGAAGTGAGGGGCAGGTGAACAAGGGTTTCAGATGTGTGCCAAAGTTCCCCTCCCCCTCTGCCCTTAAGGTGTGTCTCTGACCCATTGTGAGGAATCGAGGTGCACTGTTGTCCGTGGCTTGTGCTAAAGATCTAACCCCCAAGAGAGTGGCTGCAAGGGTCCCCCAGCTCTGGGACCCTGAGTCCCCAGAAGCTAGAGGATTGTGGCATGATCATTATCATTCCTTCTCGGGAGTAAATACACCCTTCACCTTTTGACCCACAGGGAGATCACCTGGAGGCGCCTCCCAGATTCAGGGAGCCCTCCTGATGCTCCCAGCCTGGCTGGGCCCTGCTGGCCTCTTCCCCGATGTGGCCCTACCATCTCCCACTTTAAGCTCTGCTCCCCCTCCCCAGCTATCCTTCTAGGAGTCACTCCCTCTGGCCGGCCTGTCCCCAACCACACGCGGCTCTGTCTATTTCTGTGAATTGTCTCTTCCAAAGTGCCATCTGGAGGGGAAGAGTATGAACAACTGAAGGACCCTGGAGAGGGGACACGGATGTCACGGCCCCAAATCTGGGAACCGAATGCTCAGAGGAGTACAAGTGCAAACATCCACATATGGCGGGGCTGCCATTAGGTTGTGCAGGCCACCTCATTTAAACCCACTTTACACATGGGGATCCCCACTCGTCCCAGGTCACCAGGGGGTCCCACAACCCTATGAGAGGCAGAGCTTTATGAGATAACTCATGACTTTAATGACAGCAGCTTCTCCACGTGGGGCATGAAGAGGGTATGCATGGACACCGGTCTAGTCGTATGTGGGTCTGCCCATCCCATTTCCCTCTGGGTACACGGGGGACCACTGATGATATGTGCAGCTTTACTACACTGGAGTTCTTCCTCCAGCTCCCCTGTCCCAATCTCGACCCCCACAGGGCATCTGGTCACCCTTGCCAGTGAGCCTCTGCCCATCCCCGAAGTTTGTCATGCTAACATGCAGCTTGGGGTCCCCTGGTGGCCAGGGGCCCAAGGCACGGTGACTGCGGGGCCCTCAGCCACCCTGTCCTCCCTCGGCAGGGCTTCCTGGGGCTTCTCATCCTAATCAAGGGCTGCGTTTTAATATATGCAAATGGGGAAGGGATGGTGGCAGGGAGTCACAGACATCCATCACCCCATTTCCCGGCACCAGTCATTCATCAGCGGGGCCTTAAAGATAATACACTTTTTGTTTAAGGCAATTACTTAATCTTGACAAACTCGTGTGTTAGGCAGGGCTATTAGTGGGGCCCGTCATTAATCAGTACAAAAGCAGGTGGGTGCTTTTTCTGAACTGCAATCGCTCTTGGGGACCCAGGGTGGGCCCTTTGCCATCCTGACTGCCCTAATTACGCAAGCAGCATGCTAACAATGAGCATGCTGTGTGTGCTGTGGGGGCGCCGAGCCACGGGCAGGAAAGGGGCCCATTTTTAACGCCAGTCAGCACGTTTTCCGAGCCAGGCAGAATGATCCATGGGGGTTATTAGCAGGCACCAGGAGCACAGCTGGGGAAAACAGATAACCCCCTCCCTCGGGTCCCTCCCCGACTTGCCTCCAACTTTACGGATCCCTGGGCAGTATTTAAAAGCTGTGGTGTGAAATAGCCCTTCTGCCTGGGGGGTTGCATTCATTTTTGGGAAGGTTGAGAACAAAATGGAAATACCAAGTCCAGCCGTGTGTCTCCTGGAGTTTGTTGGCTCTGGGACTTCTTACCCCATCCCCTGTGCTTCTTGCTCGTCCATCACACACCTGTGGCTCCAATCTCTCTGAAGCCCTCTCCCAGGCTGCCTTGCAGGGGGCGCTGGGCACCCAGGACAGGGCCCTGGCCTCCTCCTTGGCCTCCCATCCTATCTTCATCATCCTTAAGAAGCTCTCACTGCCCTGTCCCACCTGTAGGAACGTGTCTGCAATTCCCATGGATGTCTGGGAGGCCCGGCTCTGACACTGATTAGCCATGTGACTGCCCCCGGCCAGTTCGAGGAACTTCTGTGCCTCAGTTTCCTCATCTGCAAAATGGGGATCATCATCATCATCATCATCATCATACATTCCTCAGCAAGTGCTGAGGCTTAAATCACATGCCCAGGAAAGCTCCAGCGTGTGGGGAGGCTGATGACTTTGCTGGGAGAAGCACTTCTGTTTGTAGTCCGAGGAGTGTCCCAGCTGCTGAGCGGAGTACTCTTAGTACGTCCGTCAGCTGCTACTGCTGTATGCTACTCCGTGCACTAGGACTTTCTCTCCTAGTCCTCAGGGAGTTTATACAGAATGTGGGCCGCTCCTAGCCACCCCTCATAGCCGCAGGGTCTCTTCTCCAGCACTCAAAAGATTCACCCACTTAAGCATTCACACTCACTCACTCGGCACATATTCCTCGCTCCCGCGGTGCCAAGCACTGGACTCTGGCTTGGAGGAAACAGTGCAGAGGGCACATCTCCTGCCTGATTTGGAGAGGGGGCAGAAGAAAAGTCCAGGAAGCATCACAGACGAGGCGAGCATGATAAGAAGCGGAGGGGCTGCTGCGGAGGGGCTTTCCAGGCAGGGTGAGCACTGGCAGTGGGCTGGGAGGTGTGAAACAGTGGGAGCTTTTGCTGTCCATCTGATCCTGGGGGGCAGTCTGTGGGGCAGGATCAGGAGAGCGCTAAGGCCAGGCTGGGCTTTGCACTCCATTCTGCAGGACACGGGAGGAGCCAAGAGCCTCCCGTCGAGCAGTCGGATCCCTCCTCTGGGTCCCCGTTGCTGGGGTGGAACTGGACCCACAGAGCAGGGCTGCTGCCCACAGTACCTTGCACGGGACGAATGGGCCAGGCTGTCCTTGGTTTGTGGAAGGGCAGCTCCGGTTTCTCCTGGCCCGAGACACATTGTGTGTGGGAGTTTGCCCCCAGATTTTAAACCCTGTTTATTTTAAAGGAAGTAGACTCCATCTGCTTTTAATTCACACACTTAGCTCATCAAAATATTGTTTTGCAAGAGGTTTTTTTGATGTCCAGGAAGACTTTGGA
The DNA here is from genome assembly GCF_011800145.1 of Mirounga leonina. Classification (NCBI taxonomy): domain Eukaryota; kingdom Metazoa; phylum Chordata; class Mammalia; order Carnivora; family Phocidae; genus Mirounga; species Mirounga leonina. Next base: position 101,327,740 of record NW_023270377.1, read on the forward strand.
GGGTTTTTTTCCCCTCTCTCTCCCTTGTCTGTCTTACAGTCTTACTCTAGGAAACAAGATTCTGGGCCCTGCTCAGGGCCAATGGGGTAGGTCATGGGACCATGTTTTCTGTGCCTCAGTTTCTCCACCAGCATAATAGGGAGAAATGGGTTTTTCCCAGGGGTTCTGTGGACTGACCACTAGTCCCGCCAGGTGGATCTCCAGTGTCCCCAGTTAAGGGAACTGCTGTTTCCAGCAGCAGCAGGGGGCAGCCATGGGCTGGAGTGTGGGGGAATGGCTTGGGCTGGAACCACTCTTGAAGAATTGCGTGGAGCCCGTGCTGCCCAGGGAGCCAGGCTTCTGGGAGTCTTACATGGCTTGGCTCATGTTTCCCCAGGGCCCTGCCCTGCCTGACACCCTGCATGTGCTTTGCTTCCTGGGGGACTCTCTTTTTTGTCAGAGGTCTTAGGAGCCCACACACCCACTGCCTTGTTCGAGGACGCCTGCCCAAGCCTGCGGGGAAGGCGGTGGGCAGCGATCCAGGGCAGAATTCAGAGTGGCGCTGCTGCCCTGCTCTCTTCTGCCCTCATGGGTCAAGGGCGTGGAAGGACGACCCTGGGAGCCCTTGTCAGTTAGAAGGATGGAAGTGAGGGAAGCGAGGGAAGCGAGGGAAGGGAGGGAGGGAGGAAGGAAGGAAAGAAGGAAGGAAGGAAGGAAGGAAGGAAGGAAGGAAGGAAGGAAGGAAGGAAGGAAAACTGTTAATGGTTATTTAAGTGACCAAATAGAAGTTTTGCAGGGAGATAAGATTCAGAAGGAAAGACAGGCTTTTGGAAAGACGCGCTTCGCCACATTTTAAGTATCAGTAAGACTTTTATTAACCGAGACTAGAATTCTACGTAAAGAGTCAAAGTTTGACTGTGATAGGACAGCCACTAGCCACAGTGCCTGCTGGGCACTTCAGATGTAGCTGGCTCGAATTGAGATGTGCTGCAAATGTAAAGTACACAACCAATTTTGAGGAAGCAATACAAAAAACCAAAAGGAATATCAAACATCTTATGAGTGATTTATGTTGGTTATATGTCAACAGGATAATATTTTTGATATCCTGGGTCAATGAAATTAGATGATTAAAAATATTACCTGGGGGCGCCTGGGTGGCTCAGTTGGTTAAGCGACTGCTTTCGGCTCAGGTCATGATCCTGGAGTCCCAGGATCGAGTCCCACATCGGGCTCCCTGCTCGGCAGGGAGTCTGCTTCTCCCTCTGACCCTCCCCCTCTCGTGCTCTCTCTCTCTCATTCTCTCTGTCTCAAATAAATAAATAAAATCTTTAAAAAAAATAAAAAAAATAAATAAATAAAAATATTACCTGTATCTTTTTAGTTTTTTTTTTCCCACGTGGCTACTAGCAAATGTAAAATACCGTATGTCCCCTGCAACGTTATGTCTCCTGGCCAGAGCTGCATTTGAAGGGTGGCTACTTAGAGAAGAAACCAGTGGTACGATTGTCTTAAAGAAGAGAATCCCCTTGAGTAACATAATCACTGGGACCAGACCGACCAGGGGCTCCTGAGAAGTGGTCCTTGAGAGACCTGCTTCGGCGAAGCATTTGGTTTTTTTTTGTTTTTTTTGTTTTTTGTTTTTTTAGATTTTTTATTTATTTATTAGACAGAGAGATAGCGAGAACAGGAACACAAGCAGGGGGAGTGGGAGAGGGAGACACAGCGAGAGAGGGAACACAAGCAGGGGGAGTGGGAGAGGGAGAAGCAGGCTCCCCGCAGAGCAGGGAGCCCGATGCGGGACTCGATCCCAGGACCCTGGGATCATGACCTGAGCCGAAGGCAGACGCTCAACGACTGAGCCACCCAGGCGCCCCGGCGAAGCATTTGGAATTGGCTGTCGAATGCAGAGAAGGAATTAAGTGTAGCCCGCGTGCTCGGAGGTGCTTGACCGCTGTGCTCGCAGCAGATTCTGCTGCACGGTTTTGAATCTCATGGACTGGCTTTGGCAAGCCCCGGCTCAGAGCACTCAGAAAGGGGTGTCCTAGCCAGCCCGGGAAAAGTGTCACCAGTGCGCGGTGGAGACTGAGTGCTGAGGTCCCTTGAGCACCACAGCGGAGTGACCACGGACTCTTGTGGTGCTCTTGGGAGGACGAGAAGCACTGGGCTGGGGAAACTTTTGCAAGAGCTCTGCAGGAAAGGGACCAGATGCTGGTGAAGGAGGCAGGGTGGCAGGTGACACCTGGGGGACCCATGTGGCGCGGGAGACACCCTCCTGAAAGTCTAAATGGCCATCCTCCCTGCCCCCCATGACAAATGGGCTTTTTAGACAATGACGGGACGGCTGCTGGTGCAGGTTTGCAGGTAGTCTGTGAAGGGTGACGAGACACGGGGGCATGTCCGCACAGGTAAACCTGAGCAGTGCTGGGTCCACACGGGAGTGTTGACATCCGGCCCGGGACACAGTCACCAGCTTGTGGGTCACTCACTCCCCAAGCCCCTGGGCTGGATCCGTGCTTTCGGCAGGGTCCCTTACAGGTCTTCAGGGAAGACTTTCAGAGCCACGGTCTCCCGGGCCTCAAATCCAATATAGATTTTAGGGTCTCGCCTACTACTTTCTTTGGAACAGATCCTGTGGCCAGGACAGTTTTCACACTGAATCAGGCTTGACCTTCTCTGAGGTCTCTTTTGGTTCTAAGATTCTCTAGTGTGGGGCCCCACTCATGCACCCCGACAGGTGGGCGATCCGTCCCATTCCCTGCGATGGCAGGGGTCTCCCCGGGACCCCTTACTGAAGGGGCGGGAGGTCCGTGGAGATGGCCAGGCGGGCACCGGCACACACTCTGGATGCGTGGTATTTTGTTCCTGCCTCCCAGCCTCCCTCTGGTGGGAGTCCTGTCACTGCCCTCGTTGTACAGATAAGGAAACCGAGGTGCAGGAAGGTTAAGTGAATCAGCAGTGGGCTTGGCTGCCGTGTCGGCTGCAGCCTCTGGCTCGTGTGGCCTGTTCCCCCATCTTACTGTCACCATCAGTGGGGAATCTCAGTCAGGGCAAGCGGCTCTCATGAGAATACCGTGCACGGGAGGGCTTTGACCACTGACTTTTAGTTCTCTGGGAGGTCTGAGATCATAGCACCAGCGCATTCAGTGTCTGGTGATGTCCCCCTTCTTCTCTGTGTCCTCACATGGCGGAGGCCTTAGGGACCCAGGGTCCCTTCTATGAGGGCACAGATCCCATTCACAAGGGCTCCACCCTCTTGACCTAATCACCTCCCACAGGCCCCATCTCCAAACCATCGCCTCAGGCATTAGGATCTCAACCTACGAATTTGGGGGGGACATAAACATTCAGTCTGCAGTGGGGGGGGCAGACCCCAGGACAGACCCCAGGCCCTTGCTGTGAGGGCCACGTGGCGTTTGGTCAGGCACCTGCTAGCCCTTGGGATGTGCACCCCACGCCAGAGAGCAGCCTCCGGGCACTGCCCTGCGTGGAAGACGGGGGGCGGGCTGGCCCCGGACCCGGCTCGGGGCTTCCCCTCTTTCCAGCAGTGGTTTTGTCACATTTTGTCAAGCAACACCTTGTCGGACAGGCCAGCCCGCGGCTCCGGGGTGGGCGGTGTGCCCTGGTGGGTCTGGCCCGGGCCCTGATCCCGGCGAGCTCCGTGTGGGGGCAGGTCTGACTGCATGAGCAGCAGTGGGCCTCAGCCTGCCGGACACCAGCCAGCTAGTGGTGTTGGAATTTCCTGTCTCGTTTTAACTCCCCCCACCCCGCTCCCCCCAAGTGAGACAGAAACGCTTTTTAATTGCATGCTGTGGAGAGTGCCATTCAGGATATTATTATTCTTATTAAGTGCTTCCTGTGGGGTGGTGCCTGGCCATCAGGAGGGGCCTCTTGGAGGCAGCTTGTCTTGGGGCTTATTATTGGGAATAATAGTGCCATTTGCATAAATCCCGGAAGTGGACTTGCCTGGCTGCTGGGAATGAGGCTTTCCTGGACTCTTCTACAGTTTCATACCCCCTAGCTCTGATGCTTTGGCCGCTCCTTCGTTCCCGTTGGGAGAGGACTTGGCCATCTGAGTCCACACGTCTGAGGGGCTGGCCTTTGAAACTGTCCAAGTTCCCAAGTGAACTGAGGCCACTCCAAGCGAAGGGAGGAATGCACATATACCATCTCCCGTGGCTTCTCCCAGCCGTGGCGTGCACCTCCGCTGCATTCCTTGTGATGCTCAAACCCTTTGCCGCCGCCACTGGTAAATGGGCTGGTGTGGTGGTCACCAGGATTTGACCATCACACCCAAGCTGTCTCAATCATCAGTCATGTTGAGCTTCTCCAGATGTGGACATTCACCAGCTAACACAATGCAGAACAGGCATGAGTTTGAGAAATAATCTCCTCTTAACTTCCCAGTGCAAGTGGGAACTCTGGAAGTATAAAAAGTTAAGGTAGGCCAGTGGTTTTTCAAGTGTGATCCCGGCTAAGCTGTGTGAGCCTCACCTGGGTGCTTGTTATAAATGTAGATTCCCAGGCCCTGAGCTCTGGGGAGGGAGCCCAGCAACGGTGTTCGAACAAACCCCCCTACCAGTGATTCTTGGGTCTGAGAAGCACTGATGTTGGTACCTAGTAGGTGTTCCATAGTGGGCCTCTTGTTATGTGTAACACATCACCTAGGGTCTCCGGGAGGACCCTAGAAAGAGGCGTTCCTAATCTTGTATATACAGGAGAGGACACATGTCTTGACTAGGAGTCATGTTCTGCACAGCTCTGTGCCCTGGTACGACTGAGTCCTCTGGACTCCGTCCATACTGCCTCTGAGCCTGAAGAATCTGTCATCTTCCCCCTCCTTCCAGCTCCCCCAGTCTTGGCCACTAGGGCCCAGTTCCAAAATCACCTCTTCCAGGGAGGCTGCCTGGCTCCTCTAGGTGCCCTGACTCTGAGGCCATTCTGGCATTCTGGAGCCTGCTGAATCACGGGGTGTCCAGCCTCCAGCTTTGCAGACGGCCTCTGCGGAGTGCCCTGGTGCACGCCTGACAGGCAGGGATTGTGCTGCTGGGCCCTCCTGCATTGGCTTTGTGGGGGAAGCCTTAGGTGGGCTGGTGGGCCGAGAGAGTGCCCTCCATCCTCTGGGCTGTGTAGGCCAGGGACTGAGAGCTTTGCCCAGAATCCCTACAGATTCCGGAGAAGGCTGAAGAGCTGGACCTGCTGGGGCCCGAAGCCTGTGCAGGTCAAGACCACATCAGAGGGGAGCCCTGTGTCTGAGCTGCATGGTGTCCTAAGGCCAGACCCGTGCAGCGAAAGGAAGGGTCATGCCATCTCTTCTTAGGAGCTGGTACTATCATTTCTGGTATTTCCTAGGAAGCCTTTAGCTCCAGAATCCCTGAGAAGTGGGCCCAGGATCTCCACAGGAATGGGAGAGAATGTAGTAGTCCTGCCCTGTGGGATTTGTGACGAGCCCAGCTTCAAGGGCTAAAACGTAGACTGTAGCCGTGCGGGCAACAGGCTAGCATCCAGCATCTGCTGAAGGGCGGCTAATCACCCGGGGCCAGCCGCACAGAAAATGAAGGTGTCAATCATTGTCCCTTCCCCGCACGATTAACATTTTTCATTTTGTAGAGCATCTTCACGTTTCTGTTCATGGAAGGGTTAAACTTTCTGTTCATGGAAGGGTTAAACAGTTCAACTGACCAAGTTAGGTCTTTAGGGTGGAACCAAGAGTAGCATCCTCTCTCTCTCTACTGGGATGGGAGAGGCCTCCCCAAAGGTGCACTTGTCCAGGCCATCAATGCCCCCTTGCTTTCTAGTGGGGGAAAGGTAGGTTTGGTTTAAGGAAATGGGATCACACAAGGGGTCCCGTCCTCGGAACCGCCACCCTCCCGTACATGGGAGGTGTCACCTGCCTGGGACGCGATCACACCTGCTTCTGCCTTGGGCTTCCCAGGGGCTGACTTACCGCTGCAAGGCAGGGTGATGGGGCTAAAGGCAGATGAGGAGGGGATCCCTATTTTTAAAACCCACCTTTAAGACAAATTTCCCCGTGCTGTTCACTGAACTCAGCAGGCCACCTGCAGGCCCCCCCGCCTGTTTTTTGGTTTTGCCAGCACCAGCACAGACACTAGGGACACAATGGTGGGAAGCAGTGGAGTCGGGAGTAGCAGTCTGAGTCTCGAGCAAATGTACCGTGTGGAAATCGGGGTACAGTCAGCAGGGATCCATTGGTGGAAGACCTTTTCAGCAATGTTCCTGAGCCCATGACCCATCCTCTCTGCCCGTCCCCACTCTATCACGCAGTGAGTCGGGGAGCACCAGGTCCTATAGGATGTACATCGAGCGGTGGATGCCACATCTGAGTGCTTGCCTGATGCATCTCAGCGTCCCTTACACCAAGGAGTAGGGCCCTTGCTCGCATTTCCTCTGGGACTCACAGTGGTGAGGGAGGGAAGTGCCACTTACTGATATTTTGCTCTGTGCCACACTGCGAACATGCAATACAACAGCAAGGGTTGGTGTCGTTCCCATTTTACAGATGAAGACACTGAAGCCCAGAGTGCTTGTCACTTGTTAGCAGATGATGAAACCGGGGTTCACACCCAAGTCTGTTGGGACTTATGGCTCACGTGCTTCTTACCCCATCCCAAGCTCCGTAGACCATAGGGACATGTCATCCCCCTTAAGACTGTCGTTTGACTGATGTGCAGCTCAGGAACAATCTGGATTTCAATCTAACTGTAAAGTACACCGTGCTGGTCTTCAAGCCTGCTCGTGTGCCCATTTCTCTTTCCTCCACGTGAGCACCTTCCTTCTCCAAAGATACAGGTGTCTCCAGCTGCCTGGGTCCCGCCATTAAAGGGAAAGCGACCTGGTGAGTCATCTGCACTTTAGTGTGAATTTGTTTCTGTGACTTTCCCAAGGTCTGTTTGCTTTTAAGAAAATGAATGAAACCGTTACACTGGATATTACGATGCAAGGAATTGTAAGGGAAAGGAATGAAATGCATTTGTCTTTAACCGGGAATCCCAAGGAGAGTCCCCCGTGGTGCAAGAGAAATTGGAAGCCAAGGAGCCCTTTCCTGGCCCCCTAGAGGCATGCCAAATTGGAATGCCTCCATTGCAGCTTATTAGAGGCGGCCTGGAGCCATCAGGGTGTCTGTGATACAGCCGTGGGGCACGGGCCAGCTGCTCAAGAAGGCTATGGGGATCCACACCCTGCCCTGGCCCCTGGCCTCCCTCTCAGGGCCCTGGGGACCGCAACGACATGCGTTTCTGCCTCGCCATAACTCGGACCTGTGTTGTGCTAGGACCAGGTCTCCTTCCAGAGACACCTCGGTCAGCACCAGGGCGTTGCAGCCCTTCGTGCAGAAACCTTTTGCTTCTCTGGTCCCAGGCCCAGAGCATACCGGCCCATGTGCTCTGAGCTAATTGCCTTCTGTGGTCTTAATGGAAATGACCACAGGAAATGAAGACCATGCTAATCTCCAGGGAGTGGACAGCCCAGAGGGCCGTGTGTCCCTAACGCATCCAGTCTGTTCTGGAAGATGGCTCCTTCCACCTCGCCAGCCCCTCTGGCTCTGGATCAGCCTCTCTGGCCCTCTCTGAGCTCAGTCCTCAGGGCAGCGACTCCGTGTTGTAGCAACACATGACTTCATCCGAGGAGAATTCCTCTGGCTGCTGACGCAGCTGCCCGGTCATGTTTCGATGACCCAGTTTTCCCGATTCTGTGTCTGAACCCTCTGCTGACCCCTCCCCATCTTCTCTGGCAGAAATTCACCAGAGTCACTATTAATGGGACATGAACTAGACTATCACAGAGGGTCCTCTGTGCCCCCTCCCGTTAGACCAAGGACAACACCAAGGCCAGCGAATCCTCACCCTTGGGACCACCAGCCAAGGAGCATCTGGCTTTTAAACCTTAGCACAGAAAGATTCTGGGTTTAAAAATAAAAGTCCAGGCCCCACCGTCCTCAGCTTCCCAGACTGGTCGTCTTTCTGTGTAGGATCAAAAACAAATGTGCATTTTCTTCAGAGGGGCAGGGGTGATCCGTAGAAAATTCCCAGCTTAGGGTTTCTTCCCCAGAAACTTAAAAAGAGAGCCATTTCTTTGAAATGACATATGGGATGTATGTGTGTGTATGTGTTTTTCCCCCAAACCCCCTGCCGGAAGGACATGATTTAGTTTGGATTTTTTTTTAACTTAAAAAAAGAGCCCACAATGAAAACAATGTGTGGAAGGATTTCATTCAATATGTCACTTGAAGTCAGCTCTTGTCCTTTATGTGTATTTTCGTGTTCCTTGGGTGCTGCGGACGGCCTCTGGACCGGGTGATTTCTTGCCAGAGTCCAAAAGGGAATTTCTCCCCCTGCAGCCAGGAGGAAGGGCTCTGAGCAAAGCATTCACTTCTGAAAGAGGGGCGCGCGGGGACGGTCCATGCCGGTCTGAAAGGGTCCTGAGAACTCAGATGGGCCAGATCAACCTTCACGCCTTGAATGGCCTGGGGTGCACAGTTGGCCCCTGAGACAGCTGGTGGGGGCTCAGGGATAATCAGGGGCTGGTGGGCCGTGTGCATCCAGAAGAGTCACTGGTCCCTAGTAGTGAGTTGTATGGATAAAGCCACAGTGACGTGGTACCGCCTGCGCCCCAAGCTCCTGTCCCCTGCTCAGGGATCCGTCCTATGACCTCAATGTGTCACTGGCTGGGACAAGCATGGCTCTTTCTCCGGGGAACAAGTGACCATTCACAAACAGCAGGACTGTCCTGGTAGGAAGGATCTTAAAGCCCATTTAATTCCCATTATACAGATGGGTAAGGTAATGCCCAGAGAGGAGACATGATTTCCCCACTGTCGCATGGTCTGGCCCGCAGCTCTGAGTTAAGAGAAAGCCACTGCCTCTGGTAGTCTCCACAGCCTGCACCCCAGTGATCAGGCAGAAAGGGGGGTGTGGCCTCAGCTGCAGCAGGACTCGGGGTGGCTGTGTGTCTTAATGCCTCTTCCCAGAAGCCCCAGTTTCCTCCTTCCCCATCTCTCTCTCCCTCTCTCTCTCTCTCTCTCTCACACACACACACATACGCACATAACACATGCACACGTGCACACCACACATACACGGCCCTGGCTTCAGCCCTGGTATCACCTCCATTTCATGTTCGCCTGGTAGACGACCATGAGCACTTCATTCCTGCAGATTTTATAGCTCTTGAGACCCGGGTGAAGTTGCATTAACCCCGAGAAGAGCACTCCTAGCTAGTGAGGTCGAGGGGAAGGTCTGGGCTCTGCGGCATTAGGGGACTGCCTTCTGCTTCTGCAGGCAGCAAGAGGAGAGAAGAAAAGCACACCTGGGTGCTGCGGGACGGCCAGTGGGAGGACTGGGAATTCTGGGGTCAATGCCCCCTGGGGTGCCATGAAGAGCCAGGAACTGATATCTGCAAAGCGCTAGGAGTGGGCCCAGTCCTACATGAGCATTTGTTAAATATAATATATACTCAAGGTGAGACCAGAAGGACGCCAGGGATCACCTTTGTACCCACAGACTGCCTCTGAGGATTCGTTTTGGCTGGGCAGAGGGAAAAGCCCATGACCAGCTGTCCTGGGCCTTGGATTCTCCTCCAGGTTCTGTTGTTTTTCAGCTTTGTGACTTTGGGCTGAAATCACCCATAGCCTCTATTTCCTCATCTGTGAAATAGGCACAGTAACACCTACCCTGGCTGCCTCAGTGGTGGGCGGGGGGGGGGGGTATGCAGGAAAACATTCAGAAACACACAAAGGCAAACTATTTTTATTTTATTAATAATACTATAATCTGGTCTGCCTGGCCACATTAAAAAATATATATATACCCGAAAGGCCCTTTCCTAAACATCTGGGGAGCTGGACACAGCTTCCCTGCTGATTCCCCTGGGGGCATCTTGTCACCGCCACCGGAGTCCTCTCAGAGGACATGGGTGGGCCTAAAGGGATGGGGTGGTCATTCCAGCAATCTCCAGCTCCGCAAGTGAGGGCCCCACCAGAGGGACGGGACAACACGGCTGCTGTATCGTGTGTCCCCTTGGAGCCCAAGATTTGTGGAGTCTGTGTTTGGCAAACTGATTTAGTCAGGGTGAGAAGATTCATTTTTTGTTGTTGTTGTTCTCAGTACTCATGGAAGGTGCCAGTTTTGTGGAACTATGAGGATAAATTTGAGTATGTGAAAATTAAGGTTAAAATTTCAGGGGGAAAATTTTCTTTTAAGAATTCATGATGGCTCAGTCAGTGGAGTGTGGGACTCTTGATCTTGGGGTTGTGAGTCTGAGCTCCACGCTGGGTGTAGAGATTACTTAAAAATAAAAAAAAAAAAAATCTTTTTTTTTTTTTTTTTTAAGAGAGGGAGTGTGCACAAGCAAGGGTGGGGAGGGGCAGAGGGAGAGAGAGAATCTTAAGCAGGCTCCACACGAACTGTGGAACCCAATGAGGGGCTCCATCTCACAATCCTGAAATCACAACCTGAGCTGAAATCAAGAGTCGGATGCTTAACCGACTGAGCCCCCCAGGCACCTGCAAAATTAAAAAAAAATCTTAAAAAAAAAGAATTCATGGTGTTCAACCCAAGTATCTGTTGACAAGTGGATGGATAGCCAGACCAGGAATACATCCATACAGTGGAATATCATTCAGCCTTAAAAAGGAACTTCTGACACATGCTATACCAGATGAACCTTGGGGACATTATGCTAAGTGACATGAGCTAGACAGAAAAGGACAAATACCGTACGATTCCACTCATATGAGGTATGTAGAATACTCAGACTCATGGCGACAGAAAGGCGAATGGTGGTTGCCGGGGGGCTGGGAGAGAGGAGGAATGGGGAATTAGTGTTTAATGGGGACAGAGTCTCAGCTGGGGAAGATGGAAAAGTTCTGGAAATGGATGGTGGTTGCCCCCCAATTTGAATGTATTAATGCCACTGAGCCGTACACTTAAAAATGGTTCAAATGGTAAATTTTAGGTTACATATATTTGACCACAATAAAAAAAAAAAGAATTCATAGTGCTTATGGGACAGTCCCAGGACCTGTTTGCAGGGAAACCGAGAGCAGAATTATGTGTCTGCATCCCTTACAGTAGGCTGGGCAGTCAGCTGACCTGTACACACGAGAAACAAACCCATGCCCATCTCTTGCGAGGATTCTGCAATTCAGACTCCACACGCACGCCTGCTGGCCCATGGCATTCAACCCGAGTAAGAGTTGACTGAGGAATCGCCACTTCTTAGCCCTTTTCTCAGTCTAACTACTTTTTAAAGAGGCTTGTTTTCCTAAAGCCTATAATTATGTTTGCCTCCAGGGGACCCAGGAATTTTTTTTTTTTTTTTTTAAATAAGCAAAGAGCATCCTACAATTACCATGATGATTTGTTGAGGGCAGGCCAAGTGCAGACGGGAGGCTGACACGACTCTGAAAGCAAGGCTCACGTGCTGGCGTCTGCGTCTTGGAGGCACCCACCAGCTCATTTGGGGGTCAGTCATTAATACGAAGAGCTGCAGAATTAACAGACCCAACAGAACGGGGCAGGCGGCTCGGCGGGGTTGGGCCTTCCTGAGGCTGGCCGCGCCGGGAGCGGGCCCTGGCTTCACAGATGGTTCTAGGTAAATATTTCCAGCCAGGGTGACTGTGGCATCCGGAGCCACACGCAGCCCGGGCCGAGATGGGCAGCAGTCTGCCAGCTCTGTCAGCCCTGATTTGCGGCTGAGCCTGTAATCTCCCCGAGTTCAAAGAGCGCTTAGCTGCTTGTCTTTGTCAAGAGCGCGGTTGGGGATCTTTAATGTGAAAGATGTAGGATCCTCGGGCTGCCTTTGATTATTTATTCATCCCCCTCCGTGGGCGTGTGATAGCCAGGGCACCGCGCGGAGCTCCCTGTCCTGGCTACTCGGGCTCTGAAATTCATTGAGCTTTAAAGCCCTTCGAAAATGGCTTTTGGAGGGAGGGGAAAAGTTTTTGAAGGCCTGTTTCTCTCTCCCACTCCACAGTGCCGCAGCACCTTTTGCCACCGCTCCATGCTCCCTTACCGATTGACATGAGACACCAGGAGGGAAGGTACCATTATGAGCCCCACTCTGTCCACGGCATGCACGGGTAAGTTCTGCCCTCCGCCCACCGGCATGTGGTCACCTGCTGCGGGGGAGGCCGGCAGCCTCAGCCACTTGTCCTGCCTCTGTCTGTCTTTCTGGTGTTCCTCAACTGCACTGTCCTAAGCCAACAGTCCCCCTTGCCACCAGGAGTGCGCTGACCCAGGACCCCGGGTGAATGTGTAGGTGGGTTGTGAACACCCAGCTCCCTCTGGTTACCTGAGAAGGAAGCCCTGCTCGGCTCGCACATCCCCACTGCCAAGGCTGAGGGCTGTCCCTGTGCATCCATAGCACCTTGGGGCTCTGTGTGCACCCATGCAGTGGGAATTTCTTCCAGGCCAAAGGTCCTATATAAGTACGGTGACCTTAGGAGCACCTGGGTGGCTCAGTTGGTTAAGCATCTGCCTTTGGCTCAGGTCATGATCTCAAGGTCCCCGGATCGAGCCCCCTTCGGGTTCCCTGCTCAGCAGAGAGCCTGCTCCTCTCTCTCCCTCTGCCCTTCTCCCCGCTCGTGCTACCTCTCTCACTTGCTCTATCTCAAATAAATAAATAAAATTTAAAAAAATGAGTACGGTGACCTTAGTTACACATTGTCACTGTATAATAATTCATAGCGCCCTTTCTACATGTCCCGGTTTAGACGCTATACTGTAATCACCTTCCTGATGAGGACAAGGTCATGTTACACTCTGGGGCCTCCTCGCACTCCCTGCTTTGAGGCCCCCAGGTAGCAGGATGTGTGCCAGTGCCCTCTCACTAAGCCGAGTCCTGTCCCTCTTCATTCTCACCTAAGGCCTCGAAGCCTGGAGCTGATGTCACTTTGCTTGGTCTTTATGACTCTAAGACTGGGCCCCGCGCTACCCCATCCATTCTGCTTCCAGAGGAGAGGCTGGAACCTTTGCCCTACCCCCACATCTCTGCCGCTCCCCACACCAGCTTGGAGGAAACCTACTGCAAAGGATCGACTGGGCCCAGGGCCCCTCTGGACACAGCCACCTCATCTGTCCATGCCAAGTTGCTGTTCAGGGTTCTAGCACACACATTCCAAGAGGAATGCTCCTCTTGGGGCACCGGGGTCCCCAACACTGAGTGGGGCCCCTTCCCCGGAATGATCTGTTTTCCCACCTTCTCCCCAGCAGGCTCTGAGCTTCCCTCTCCTTGCTGCCCTGCCAATGGCTGACACAGAATAGGTCCAGGATCAGTGTTGGCTAAGTGAGAGTGCTCTCCACCCTTTGAAGACAAACCCTACTTGCTGCCTCTCCCAGCTCCTGGCTGAGCACTCCCTATGTTCAAAGCCAGCACTGTGCCTGATGAGGAGGCTGGTGACTGAGAAGGTCCCAGCCTCCAGGCAGCTCCTGTTTCTGGGCACCCATTGCTGCCTCCCCGAGGCCGAGAAAATCGGGGACTTTTTTTTTTTTAAAGTATCTTTCACTTTGAAATAATTTCAGACATGGAAAACAGTTGCAAAAATAGCACAAAGATTTCCATGATACCCTCCGCTGGGCTTCCCCAGGGGTCACATCCTATGTGACCGAAGACTGATACAGGGTCATTAAGTGACTTGTAAATTGTATCCACATTTCCTTAGTTGCCCCACTCATGTCTTTTTTTCCCTGTTCGGGATGCGGCCTTTGCATTTCGTGGTCAAACCTTCTTTAATCCAGGCTAGTGGCTGGATTAGTTTCTCTTGTCTTTCATGACCTTGACCTTCTTGAAGAGGACAGGCCAGTACAAAATGTACAGGTGTCCTTGTTCGGGGACTCTTGCCTAAATTTGCCTCATGATGAAATTCAGAATAAGCATTTTGGGGAATAATACCATAAAAGTGGCGCTGTGTCCTTCCTAGTGTGTTATGTCAGGAGACACGCACAATGACAATAGTTCTCATCACTGGAGAGGTTCATTTTTCTCATCGCTGCAGCTCACTTAGCTAAGGTGAGGTCTGCTGGGTTTCTCCACTTTAAAGTTGGTCCCTTTGTCATTAACAGGTATCTTAGGGGAGGGGCTGAGACTTCGGTAATATGTAAATATCCTGTGTTTTATCAAATTTTTACCTACTTTCACACCCATCAGATGGTTCTCAACAGAAACCATATTATTAGTGTTTTCCAAATGATGATTTTTTGTTTCCATCATTCCTTCCGCATTTTTTGCCTGGAATTCTCCTGTGAGGAATGGTCCCTTCTCCCCGCCCCCCCCCCGCGCCCCCTGTCTTTCTTTCTTTGATTATTTATTTATACCAAATAAATGCATGGACAGGCGTATTATTCTGCGTTATACTCTATTGTCGTCACTATTTGTGTGTGGTTGAAATGGTCCCAGATTTGCGCATTGGGAGGCCCCACAAGTTGTCTCTCAGGGCCTTTCAAATGTTGGAAACTTCTCATTTCATGTCAGTGTGTGTCGCTGGTTCTTCCTTGAAGAGGGTCTGCTGCTGGCACCCGGTGCCCACCTGGTAGGTGATGGGGCCCTTTCAGCCCTCTGCCCGCCTCCCAGACCCTCCAGCTGCAGGGCCTAAGACCACAGTGGGGGGGGTGCACGTGTTTGGAGCTAGTGGATCACCCAAAAATGGCTCAGTTGGTTGCATCTGAGCACTGAAGGAGAAACAAGGAGCTGAGTCCCTATTTGGGAGGGGATTAGAATTGCTGACTTTCTGCTCCTGAGAAATGCTGGACTGGTTGTGACAGAGATCCTGGGCACAGCAGACCCGCAGGGAAGGGCCCCCTGGAAGGGGCCGGGTGCTGGTCAGAGACGTGGGCAGTGCTGGTCGCTCCTGGAGGCACAGTCCACACAGGATAGCATGGGTGACTGTCTTGGCTCACGTGTCCCCACATACCTAGCGACCACCACAGAGCTATAAGTAGACCCCACCATTGATGACTGCCATTTCTCCTAATCGTTCCCACCTACTGACCAGGCTCTGTTGTACGGACTTCACGTACCTCATCTCCCTTAACCCTCTCACAACCCTGAGAGATGGGCATTTTTTATCATTCCATTTTACAGAGGAAGGAACTGATGCAGCAAGGAGAGGTGAAATATTAACCACCAGGGTTGCCGCCTTACAGAGTGGGAGGGTTAGAAACCTAATTACAACCCCCTGAGCCCAGGCCTCTCCCTTGGGAGCACATGGATGACCACTGGTCCCCTGGGAGCCTGTGAGGAATACAGATTCTCTGGCCCCAGGCCCAATTGATGAGTCAGAAACACTGGGGTGGGGCTCATGTTTGGGATGCTGCTGCAGGCAAGGCCCTGGCACTGGATAGGGAGCTCTCGGTGCTGTCCCCACCTTGGGCCGGTGGAGAGCTAGGAGGCAGTCCCTGAGTCTTCTCCAGGCTTTGCTATTCACCAGCCCTGGGTTGGACATGAGTCATGTCCCCTCTCTGGGCCTGCTTCCTTCCTGGCCACTGAGGGGTGAGGTATGGGCAGAGCACCCGGAGAAATAGAAAGCCTTCATGGCAGGCAGCAGGGGAGGTCTGGCCAGGCGAGTGGGCCTGTGGCAATGGCCTTGTCACTCACTGGCCCAGATGACTCTTGAACCGACTTGATGCCTAAAGGGGGGTGTATCAGTCTCCTGTCGCTGCTGTAACAGATTCCCCTGTGGCTTACAATGATACTTACTCTCGGACGGTTCAGGAGGGCAGAAGTCTGAAATCAGTCAAGGTGTTGGTGGGGTGTTGGTTCCTTCTGGAGACTCTAGCAGAGACTCTATTTCCTTGACTTCCCTAGTTTCTGGAGGCCACTTGCGTGCCTCAGCCGGGGACCCATGCCTCTGGTCATATAGCCTTCCCCACCCCCACCCCCACCGCTGCTTCTGTCCTCGCATCCTTCTTCCTCTTCCGTAATGCTTTTCTCCCTCTGCCTCCCTTCTAAAGGGCGGGCGATGGCTTTGAGGGCCCACCCGGATAATCCAAGATAATCTTCCTGTCTCAGGATCCTCAACTCCATCACATCTGCAAAGTCCCTTTTCCCCTAGAAAGTTACAGTCCTGGATTCCAGGGATTCGGGCAGGGACAGCTCT
Source organism: Mirounga leonina (assembly GCF_011800145.1). Classification (NCBI taxonomy): domain Eukaryota; kingdom Metazoa; phylum Chordata; class Mammalia; order Carnivora; family Phocidae; genus Mirounga; species Mirounga leonina. The sequence goes on from NW_023270377.1 coordinate 101,343,830, forward strand.
GGGGCTTATTTGGGATCATCAAGCCCCAGTGGCCAGCGTGGCATCACCCAGTAGAATACAGTAAAGGGTGTCAACAGCGTGTGCAGGGCCTGGGGCAGGCGGGCTCTGGGGGCAGGCAGGTGTGCCTTGTTGACGGCCTCGTGAGCGCAGGTGCTGGGCTTCAGAGAGGCACACCGACTTGCCCCGTGTCATCCCTGCAAGGCGGGCATGCTGGCCTCCCCTCCCCAGCCGGGGCCGGGCTGTCCGGGTTAACACCCAAGTGATGATGGGCAGCAGCGCTGTGTTCCCAGAGCCCCGTGCCCTGCCGGGGTGGGCTCCCAGGGGCTCCCCATTAGCCTCAGGATGGTCGGTACCCACCCGGCCACAGGGGGACACGGCGAGTGCTTCCGGACCCTTTCACCCTCCCCCCTCCGTGCCTCAGATGGGAAACAGGACGAGGCCTCTAAGAAAACAACGGCCCTGTGGCTCTGGCTTGTGTGATTAATGCGGGAGGAGCCCGGTGGAGCACCCGATCCGTCAAGCCCCTGCTGTAGCCCACGCCTCCTCCGCGCCTAATGTGTCTAATTACACAAACGTTGCACGGCAAATGAGGTGCGGTGTCATCTCTTGTCACCCGAGCGGGAGCCTCGGCCTACCGCTCCGTGCCGTTGGCTCTCGTGGTCCTCACGGCCCGGGGATTGGGCGCCTTGTGCACAAGGGCTCCGCGTGCATGCTCCACCGCGAGCTGGTCGTGCCCGCCACCGGAGCCGCAGGAATGATCTGTCACCAGCCCTGCCCCGCTAGCTGGCCTGGAACCCTGGCTCTGCACTTGGGAGAGCTTACCAACCCAAACGAATAAACCTCAGTTTTTCCATCTGTAATCGGGCGTCATGAGAGTACTTATCCCATCTATGGAGTTATTTTGAGGATTCAGTGGGATCATATAAATAAAGCAGTGAGAACAGTTTGGAAACATTGAGTAGATGTTAACAATGATGATTCTCACGGTTGCTATTTGCTTATGAGGGCGGCGGTCATGGCAGGCCCAGGCACCTTATGGCAGAGGCAGGCTATGGCATGACGTTTGAAGAGGATTCTGTCTTGTGGCTGCGGCATAAGAAGGTGGAAAATAGGACAGAAGGAGTACCATTGGGGATGGAGAGAGGAGGGGTCTTTTTTCTCCCAGTTGAAGAATTTGGACTTTATCCTCTCGGCAACCAGGAGTAAGAGGGAGTGGTCAGATTTGGTTCCAGGACACCCGTGGGAGCAGTTAGGGGATGGGTAGGACAAGTGGGGGGCACATGGCAAAGGTCCCAGGGTCCAGGTGACAGCCCTCCCCTCCCACAGGCAGCCACACAGGGAAGAGTGGGGCATGGGGAACAGCAGGTGGAAACTCAGCCAGCACGCGGGGCCGGCTTCTTCATAGATGCCCCTGCCCCATCCTGACAGCCACCTTCCCGCATCTCCTAGAAGTACAAACCCACAGCAGGATTTGCATAGCTCGCTAATGCTCAGGTGGTTCTAGAAGAGTAGATGGCACTGCCCACGGACTCGTGGGGCGGCATTTCTTATCTGTGTAAACCACACGTGTTGGGGAGATAAATGGGTAGAGGGGTTGTTCTTGTTGTCAGGCGGGGTTCTTTTGTGACCCCCCCAACCCCCTGAGGTTATGATCCTGAGGGTCCAAGAGTCCATTCTCAGGGGCGAGAAGAGAAGGCCAGCCAGTGGGTGGGAGCAAACACTCCCTGCAGACTTTCCAAAGCCTTGCGACTGCTGGTGGGAAAGGGGACCTCTTTGGATCCGTTGCTGGCCCCTGCCCCTTGGAAACAGGCTTGCTGGGTGTTGTGGGAACAGAGGCTGAGGCATGGCACTGTGGGACCCCCAGCTGGAGCTCTCCGTTTGCCCTGTGTATGCGGTCATACAAGCAGGAGTCCGGGCTGCCCTGAGTCAGGATCAACCCATGTCCTGTCGGGGAAGGGAGAAGTTCAGGTTCCTGGTTCAGGAGGCTGGGGTTGCCCTTCAACTCCCCATGTTGCTTATGGGGTCCTTCTCATCCAAGCCTTGCCCTGGGGCTTCAGAGCAGACCAATTCCAGCTGCTTCCCGCCCAGAGGGGTTACCGAGACCATCTCGTGCTGCAGTTCTCAAACCTGGCTGCCAATCTGAACTAGGCTGTGTCTTAAAGATGCATGTTCTTTGGTCCAGTCCCAGAAGTTCTGGCTCTTTCAGGCTAGGGTGAGGACTGGGTATCTGCTTGTTTATCTACAGGCCAGAGTCTGGGGACCACCGCAGGCCACCCTGCTTATTTTATACCCAAGAAAATAGGCCCGGAGCTGTTTGTTGCCATGCCAGAGTCGTCCAATCAGCAGGCTGTAGGGCTTTTTCTCTCAACGATAACAACTTCAAAGTTTGGGGTGTTAAAAATCCCCTGGTTCCTTTTTATCACCCATTCACAGATGCAGTGCCCACAAGTTGACCTAAATCTGTCCATATTCTCGGCTTGTGAAAGGGGATGAGCATATGGAACGAAGACAGCTACCACGTCTCAGCCACAGGAAGGACAGTCCCCTTCTCTCTCCTCTTGCCTGGTTCCATACCTGACCTCTGACCTCCGTGACCCGCAGCACCTGCCTAGGCTCTAGAGCTGACCACCACGAGTCTCTCCCCTGCAGATCACTTGATCTTGAGCTGTAGTTGGTGAGCAGGGTTCCAGTGGTCACGGCCCAAGGCCACCCTGAGAGACAAGGAGAGAGGAGGAGGGGTCCTGCTGGGGACAGATGGCTCTGGGGCTTAGCTATCAATTCATGCAAAGTCAACATGCTGGGCCAGGTACTTTAAGAAAAGAGGAAACGCCAGCTGGTGGGTGCGAGGACCTCCGCCTTCCATCATCATCTGCACACTTTGTCGCGCGTGCAAATTACCCAGAGCCCCCTGGGAGAGCTGTTAAGGTTGTCTGAAGCCACTGCGTCCTGGGGACTGCATATTAATGGGGATGTTTAGCCCCTCTGTTGGTGTGCTTCACTTAAGAAAGTAGTGCTGTTGCTGGCTGAGCTCCTGAACTTTCTAATCTGGGGGGATTTGAAGATGGCTTTTCCCAAGGTCAGTGTTAAATAAAAACTGCACCTGCTCGTCGTGAGATTAATAAACACACAGCCTGCATCGTCCTGGGCCCCTAAGAGCCCTGTCCTCAGCCAGTCACTGAGGAGCAGGAAGATAGTAATATTTTCTTCTTGATTCTTGGCCCCACACCACTAGGTTCATGGTTCAGAGAGGACTGGCTTTGTGTTTCACAAAGAACATTCTCTTCCCTCAGCAAATGCACGCACTTCTGTTCAGAGATTCGTGGAAGAAAGGAAGAGCGGGTGGAAGGGCCTGTCTGCCTGGCTTCTGGGCTGAGATGCTGGGTGGGCCCAGGGCTGCCCACCAGAGGCCTTGTCCTCCCCCTCACTGGAGTCCGAGTTGGCCTTTTATCTCCAGTGAGTGCTCCTTTTTTTTTTTTTTTAAGATTTTATTTATTTATTTGACAGAGAGAGAGAGACAGCGAGAGAGGGAACCCAAGCAGGGGGAGTGGGAGAGGGAGAAGCAGGCTTCCCGCAGAGCAGGGAGCCCAATGCGGGGCTCGATCCCAGGACCCTGGGATCATGACCTGAGCCGAAGGCAGACGCTTAACGACTGAGCCTCCCAGGCGCCCCCAGTGGGTGCTCCTTTAAACCTGCTGTAGCTGACCAGTACTTCAGAGCAGCTAGGGAGCGGGGAGACACAGAGCCCGGAGAACTCTGGGACTAGGGAGTTTGTAGGGCAGCTGGCCCTCCTCCCTTAGCTGTCTGAGGACTGGGTGGCAAATAGGCGTGGAGCCTTGGCTCATGGTGATGTAAGTGTGCCTTTGAGACCCCTGTGGGCAGCCGGATGCTGGGGCCAGGCTAACTGAGGTGCAGTCCCAGCAGCCCGGGGCCAGCCCTCTGGATTATACCACTTAACCCTTATCAGCACCCTATGAGGAAGGCAGCTTCGTCACTCCCACTTGCTAAGTGGAGAAACTGAGGCACAATGCGGTTGCCTGCTTTCACTAGCGACATCCTCCTAGTAAGTAGCAAAGCTGTGACTGGAACCCGGGCAGTTTAACCCTAGAGGGCCCCTCTCTGCACTGACCCTTCTGCTAAAGACTCTCCCGGCTCCGAGGTCTTCAGATTCCCAGCTTTGGGAACGTGCTCTGCGGTGTGGGACAGACAGCTCATTTATAATGGAATCTGGCCTGTAAAAGTTTAATGAGGAGCGTGTCTGATAAGCCGGCCTGCTCTTTGATCAGTGCTGAACGCCAGCCCCTCGCAGAAGAGGAACTGCCTGGCTCTGGGCTTTGGAGAGAGCCCGTGTGGTCAGCCCAGGGCAGGAGGGGCCCCGGGAGTGAAGTAAATCTTGATGTGCAGAAATAAGGTGGGTCTGCAGTGGGGGAGGGCATGCAAAGCAGGTGTGGGGAGGGGCTTCCTGGTGGGAAGGTCCTGCAAAGTTGAGAGGTGGTCTTTCTGGTTCTTCTCCTGTCCCACTGGGCCCCCATCACCTTGGCATAGCCCATCCCACGCCCCCAGGATGTGGGCAGAATGGGGTAAGGCCAGGGTTCAAATCCTACCTATGTTATTTATACCCTCTATGTCCTTGGCCTGGCAGTTTAACATCCCATGAGCCTTGGCTTCCCTATCTCTAAAATGGGGATACAAGAGTAACCCATGGGGTGGTTTTGAGGATAAGGTGAGGGAGTATGTATAAAGCACATAGAACAGCCCCTGCTATGTAGTGAGCACCGGACAGTGATTTGCTCTTTTCACCCTTGTGTCAAGACCAGAAGTAAACTCACATTTAATTCCAGGCACCCTGCTGGGTGCTGGGCAAATGGCATCATATCCAGTCCCCCCAGCACCCTATAAGGTAGGTGATATTCTCCCCATTTCATACAGCAGAAAACTAGAGGTTCCCAGAATTTAAGAACTTCCCAAGATCACTCAGTAAGTGAGAACTGACGCTTAATCCTGAGCTTTTCTCTGTGCCATGATTGTCCTTGGAGAGGAAGTGGCATCTCCTTGCAAGTCTTAGGGCTAAAGGCGGTTATCCCTGCTGGCAGACAGGGGAACGGAACAATGATCAATCCAAAGGAAATAATCACTAAGAGTAAAATTTCAGTTATGGGATAGATTGGCCTTTGAGGTGGGGTCCTCTCCCAGTCCACATGTCTGGGGTGTCCACTCTGGGTGGAAGCTGATGCCAGGGCCCAGAATGCATTCATTCAGCCTAGTTCCTGGCTGCTGGATTTACCATGTCCCAGGGGCTGTCGCTGGAGGTCACTCCTGCCGGCCTTAGTCAACACCTGTTGAGGGGATTCTTGAGCAGTGCCCTGCCCCCGAGGCTTGCTGCAGTTAGCACTGCTGCGTCGCTTACTTGCCCTGGTGCCCACGGAGATGAAGAAATACGTTGGGCACCGTGGGAGCCCCTTCTCCCATGCTCTCCTGCCGGGAGCTGCGTTTCTGACACATGAACTTGACCTGCCCTGCCCAAGCAAGTTACGTTTAGCTGTTGCTTAACTCAGATGGGGAAGTTCTTAGTGCTTATTCCTCTGACGTCAACCACCCCGTGCCTAGGAGGGGCCAGCCTCGGGCCAGGTGTTGGGGATCCAGGCCCAAGGAGGCCCAGCCTTGCTGCCCACACATATCTTATGGTCTTGGAGGGGAAGGAGGAAAAATGGGGCAGTTACAGAGTGGTGTGCTAGAAAGGGGGGCGGGGAAGCCCGGGACACTAGGAAGCCAGGAATGGGAAACGTTTACCAGGAGGAAGGCATGGGAGGCCTGTCTCTCCCGATCCCACCCCTAGCCCCAGCCTGCCGTGGGGCTCCACGGTCTTCTTGGGGTTGCCCCTGTTCCAGTGCGGGGCCTCCACTCCCAGGCCGACACAGATGCCCTCTATGAAGAGGAGCCTTTTCCAGTGCACCCACTAATGGACTCAAAAGTTTGGTAAAAATTGGCCGCACACCCACCTCTAAGAAGACTTTTATCTAAACTATTTGAGATTATCCCTCTCGTTTTGACAGGCATCCAGGAAAGGAAATTCCACAACCACTTTGGCAGGCCAGGCCAGAGTTGAAGAATTCTCACTGTGGAGGAGTTTCCCTGTGTGTAGCCCACCCGCCTCCCTGGACTTTTCTCATGGCTTAAACCCAGACCCCGAGGGCAGTATAATGAAACCCCTCCTTTTCCTGAAGGCTCCTCCTGCCCCAGGACCACATGTCTCATTCCTTCCATGGCTCCAGGTCCAGCCCCCTTGCATTGCCCTGTGATAGGACAGTCCCCATAGAGCCGTGACTTTCTGGAAGCTTCGGCTCAGCTGTGCTCAGCCAAGGTTGGCTGTTCTTACAGACAAAGGCCTCCCATCCCCAGAGGTTAACCCACACCACAGGTCACTTGGAGAGGGCCTAATCCGGGCCTGGTTCCCCCAGGGCCTCTTCCCCAGGGCCAGCTGTGTTCCTGCCTCACCACCCCCCAACACATGGCTCACATCCAAGGTCTCTCCCCCACCCCAGCGCTGTGCAAGTCATCACTTTGCTAGGGAAAAAAGTCTCCTTGATACTTCCCTCTTGTCTTTTATGCTTTTTTAGTTTTTATACTTGAAAAAGCCCATAACCTTCCTATCCTTCTGTTCCAAAGGGACAAAAATGTGATAAAGGGTGGGCAATTGAATTAACCCCTCTTGCCTGTGTGGCTAGATCTTAACCAAGTCCATGTGTATGGCCTCCTTTGTAGGCGCAGTTTTATAACCTAATTTCCCTACCAAAACATCAGTGTTTACTTAGTAAGAAATCTGCTCTTTGTCAGCTGAAAACAGTGATTTCTTTATTATGGCTCTGCGTAGGGAGTGACAGCTGAAAGTTGGCGCTCGGCTAGGTCTGCTGGAGTGTGCGGGTCTGTAATGGGAACGGGGTGAGTGGAGGGTCGAATGGATCGCCTGTGTATAAAGACGTGTGTCGGCCGCAGAGCAGGCCTGTCGGACGGGCTGGGGCTGGCCAGCAGGGAGCCTGGGCAGCAGACGGATGGGGAAGCCAAGAGGAGCCCACTGGGTGGCAGGGAGACAACTACTGAGCCCCCAAAGGCTTCCCGGCAGCCCACACAAGTTCACGACCAACCCTGCGGGTCGCTCCGCTCCCCACCACAGAGCCCCCCGTCCACCCAGCCAACTTCGAACCAGAAGCCAGCCCTCCTCTTTAAGCTTTAGGCTCATTTACTATTGAAGACACACAAAAGGAAGAGTGGAAGCATGGTTAAGATATAAAGAGTAATGATATCATACACGGTCATTCCCTGCCCTGCCTAAGGATTGGGGACATGCCGGCACGTTTGGGGTCCTGCCCCAGGGGCTCCCCCTCCCGCCAAGCTCTGGGATTTGGAGTTTCTCATCCTCTTGCATCCGTGACAGTTCCACCTTATGTCTGACTCCCCTAACAACACATTGTTTAGTTTTGCTCTGTGGGCTGGGTATAAACAGAATCATTGCAAACGGATTCGTTGGGAAACTACTGTCATGGGTCAAATTATGTTCCAGAGATTCACCCGTCAATGCCTGAGTCTCTTATTCATGAATTCTCACTACTCTGGGGCAGTCAGTATTGACAGGCATCTGGGATGTGCCTGTGTTTTGGCGATTCTGAACATTATTGCAGTGAATGCTCTTGTACCGTCCTCCAGGCCCCCTGGACAGCTGGCTGTTCCTTAGAGTAAATGCGTGTCCAGGAGTGAAATTGCTGAGTCATGGGTTATTCACATTTTACCCCCAGATGTTGCCAGACTTTTGCTTGGCTGGTTTTGCCACCAGCAGGGCTTGAGGGCTCGGCTCACTCTACATCCTTGTTACCAGGGTAATGTCAGCAACGTTTAAATGGTTGCCTCAATTTTGGTATGTCCTGTGATTTGGATTTTCTATTTCCCTGATTACTGATGAGGCTGAGCATCCTTTCCTGTGTTTATTGGCCAGTAATGTTTCCTGCTTGCGAAGTGCCTTTGGAGTTATTTTGCTCATTTCTGTATGGAGTTGCCTTTTTCATATTGATATGAACAAGCTTTTTATATATGAAGGCCACTCATTCCATAATTAGTTATCTGTGTTGCAGATATCCTCTCTCAGTTTGTGTTTGCTTTCTTCACTCCCACAGTGAAGTGTCTGGATGAAGAGAAATTCCTTGTATAACCCAGGTCAGGTTATCGACATTTCCTTAAGGTTTTTCGCACACATTCCTCTCCCATCAGCTGTGTGGTCTGCCTTTCAGCTCCTGGACTCTGGTAGCTATTCCCCGATATGACCTGCTCTTTGTTCAGCTGTCCTCCTGCCTTGGAACACCAGGCCTGCACCACTCACTGCCTCCTTTCCATTTCTCTATAAGTGTTGAGACACAGTTTCAGATGCCACCTCCTGCAGGAAGCCTTCTCAGATTGCCCCCAACAGAACGAATGAATTCTTTCCCTCCCACCCTTCTTTCTGCTCTAGTACCTTGTATACTCTTTGTAGGCTACAATTAGTGTCCACTCTCCTCCATGACCCCAGAGGTCCCAGACCCATGATTCCGTCAAGGCACTGAGGTGAACCATAGGCTCAGGGGGCTGTGATTTCCTGAACTCATGGCTGGATCTGTGGTACTCCCCCAGGATCATCACTCTAACAGCTTGTCATCACCTCAGCCTCATGGCAATTGACGTACTCTGCTGGGATCTGTGCGAGTATGGGTTTAAGGTGAGCCCTGGGAAAGTCAGAGTTGACCCAGACACACCTGGTGCAGCACTTGTCAGTCGAGTTTTTGAATTCCTAGGGGTGGGGTGCTGGCTGAGTCCTCCTCAGACCCCCAGCTCCCCACCTGATTCCCTCAGGGCCCACGCTCAGCGAACGTTGGCCAACCGACCGAGGGAATAATGCTTGAACACACAAACAAATCAGCAAATGGCTGGATGCTGTGGTCCCAGGTCCTGTTTACAGTGAGCCTTCTTGCTGATTTACAGAGCCTCTCCACGTGGGCAGAGTACAGCCCAGATGCATAGGAACATGCCGATGGTCGCAAAAAAAAAATGAATTGGGCTCTGATTTGGAGAGGCGCGGTTCTCCGGTGCTTTCCAAAAGAATTCAGTGTACATCTCTTTCCAGTTGCAAACCCCTTTGGTGCATGTTGAAAGGGGCTTGATTTCTGGAACTTTTAAAATTAATATATGGAAGGCGTGGTGAGCAAGCTTGCCAACGTACAGTTTCACATACCCCAAACCAACCAAACAAACAGAAAACTGAAAAACAAAGCCCAAACCAACAAACAAAACCCTCGCCGAAGAGATTGAACTCCGCCCAGAGGAGATCCTTGGAGCTCTATCCACTAGTAAGCCTAGGGCAGCGGGCACTGACCTTGCCCTTCAGGGATACCCTGGAGAAAACAGACACATGCCTGCCCTGCTCAGCCAGGCCTGGTGCTAAGGAGCCCCAGTTTGAGGAGGAGAATAGCTCAGAGCAGGAAGGCCAGCTTCAGGGTATTTATTTCCCCTCTAGCTGATCAGCGGGCCCAAGGCCAACTGCCTAGTGTTTATGAGAAAGTGGGTGCCTGGCCCCGAGCAGCTGGGCAACAGCAGAGGGGTCACCGCCTCCCCACTCTGAGCCCTCTGACTCCACCCATGGCCCTGTGATCCTGGTGGGTGGTAGCATCTCAGCCCAAAGGCAGGATGAGGACATGCGAGCCAGCGGTCCCTGGGGCAGGAGGGGTTGGCGTGTCAGGGCCGTGTGCAGGGCGCGTTCAGCTATGGGGAGCCAGTGACCGTGTAATCCGGGCGGCAGGGGGGAAGGCACGCTCCAGAGCCCTGCGAGCATGCTCAGAAGCCCTCCCAGCGTGGAGGGGACTCCCCGCTTCCCTGCCAGCTTGCCGCTGGTGGAGCACCTCCCCGGCTAGGCCACTCCAAGGAATAACACACAGGCTCTGCTCCCTAAGAGTTGATGGTCTCAGAAGAAAGGCAACTGTCATAATGATGGTGGTGTCAGTCCCTCCCAAGGGCCTCCTCCACACCAGCACAATATGCTGTGCATTCTGGATTAGCTCCCAGCAAGTTGCCACGAAACTCAGTGGCTTGAAACAACAGGAATATATTCCCTCGCAGTTTTGGAGATCAGGAGTTTAAAATCAATACTATTGGGTCAATACTGCAAAGGTTGCTTCCTCTGCAGGATCTAGGGGGGAAGCCATCCCTTGCCCCCGCCATCATTCCTTGGCTTGTGGCCACATCCCTCCAGCCTGCATCCCCATGGTTACACAGCCTCCTCCCCTTCTGTGTCCCTCTGCCTCTCTTTTATAAGGACACTTGCTCTGGCGTTTAGGATCCCCCTGATAATCCATAATCTCCTCATCTCAGCATTCTTACCTTAATCACATCTGCCAAGTCCTTTCTTTTTTTCCTAATATAATAGTATTAACAAGGGATCAGGAAGGACACGGATGCATCTTTGAGAGGTCAAGATCAGCCTGCCATACTTGCCTCCCCTCTGCTTCCCACTACATATTTGTAAGAGCACTATTGCGATTGCTTGTTGTAGCTAAGCTCACAGGTTCAGAGAGGCGTGTGAATTGCTCCAAGCCACACAGCTAGGAGAGAGCTGAGCTGGAACCCAGGCATTCTGCCGCAGTGCCTGCACGCTGGACATACTCACTGCTTCATTCGCTCATTCTTCCAGTTATTCGTGCAGCGGCCGCACGTGGAGCATGCTCTCTGAGCACCTGGTGGGCACGGGAGCAGGTATGGGGAGAGCAAGTGAGCAGGAGCTGTGGACCCGGAGCTTGCTCCCTGGCTGCCCGTTCAAGGGGGAGACAGGCCCCGAGTGAGCTCCTCATGGCAGGTGCCCCATGCTTGGCCAGGATGAACGGGTTCAGGGTCCAGGGAAGGAGCCGTCCTCCTTAGGCGTGTCTCACTGGAGCCCCGACCTCCACGTGGGGTTGGGAGGCTTCTGGAGCAACCCTCTGAGGGAGATGTTGAGGGTTAGCTGGGGACAGGGACAGGACCTGACTGGAGGAGTGGGTATGGCACCTGCCCAGAACCCGAGCGGAAGCCATGAGGTGGCATACGGTGTGTGAGTGAGAGAGGCAGGTGCGTGACTACGCAGGATATCTCCTGGTGCCACTGAGGCCTTCGGTCACCCCAAGAAGCAGGTCCGAGCTGAGGTTTGTAGGCCTGCAGCCCCAAGTGACTGGAGCCCCCCTTTCTCATCCTCAGCAAAGGCCCCTAGACCAGGCCATGATAACACTGGGTCCCGGGTTCAGTCCAGCTGTGCCGCCGAGCTCACCATCACTGTGCCCTTGCTGCTTTGGGTCTCAGTAGTGCTGTCTGTGAAATGGGATGCAAAGTGTCCATTCCTGCCCATTTCCGGCCTGACTGACCCGCACAGAAGGTCTTAGAACAAAGCCATCAGGAGCCTCTCCAGGTTGCCAAGGGTCCTTGCTTCTGGCTCCTGGCCCCCCAGGTGGGATAGTCTGCCCCAGTGGCTCATGCTGAGTCTGGATGAGTCAGCACCCCTCAGCTCTGCATTGTTCTGCCTCTCCAAACAGCACCATGGGTGGGGTACCGGGGCCCCATCCCTGCACTTCCTCCCTGCCTCTCACCGCGGTAAGGAGCGCGTTGGTTCCTGCCCCTGCGCCCTGGCTCAGGCTGCACTGGGGGGTCAGATGCCCTCCCTGCTCCTCCCATCAAGCAGTCTTACCCGTCCAGCCCTGCGGGAGCCGTACACCCTCGAAGGCCACATCCCCATCCTACTAGCTCCCCGGGATGGCGCCCATAGCCGAGAGCGCAGGCGTGCTGGCTCGGGCCCAGCCACTTTGGTGCTGAGGCACCTGTGGCTGTGTGAGGTTCTCATGGCCATGGCTTTGTCTTTCATCTGCCTCCAGAAATCTTGAGCCAGCACGTGAGGAAGGGGCCAGGACCTGATGTTGAAAGACTGGGCTGGGTCCACTCCACACTCTGCAAGTCTTCTCTTTGCTCATCCATTAAATCTGAGAAAGGACATGGGTGGGTGTCTACTGGGCACCCGGGGCTGCACTGCCCACGGAGCCCATGCCGTCCCACCACCGCCCTCAGGCAGGCTCCACCGCCCCATCCCGCAGGCCAGGATGCAGAGGCTCCGGGTGGAGAGCACACCCGAGGCCCGCCGTAAGTGACAGAGCCATCTTTCAGACCCAGGAAGCCCAGGCTCCGGCCGCAGGTGTGACCGGCTCCCCTCGGCCTGCACCCCACCCCAGCTAGGGTGGGCAGGAGGGCCAGCGGAGGGGATGTCCGCAAAGGGACACCGAGCTGAACCTGTCGAGGGCAAGACAGCGGAGGCAGAAGCTTGCCTTTGGGTGGACCGTGGGGGATGTCCAAGCGCCGCACCTGCCTGGTGGAGGCAGAAAGGCCAGCTTCCGTTCCTCGCTGCCACTTAGAGCTCTGCAGCCTTGGGCAAGTCTCGCTTACCGCCTTGCACCGCGGTTTCACTCTGCACCGAAACCTGCCTTGCAGAGTTGCATGTGCTGCGTGCCGTTGGCATCCGGCGGAGGCTGACCACCCCGGGGGCTGCAGCTTCCCTGCCGCAGCGGCGCGTGAGCCCGGAACAGCCACCGGCCAGTGAGGTCGCCGCTGGCTCAGCCCATTCTCTCTGTCCTCTCTCCCCTTGCCTACCATCCTGGTCTTTGGGCCTGGCCCTGAAATCTTGCCCAGGGGCTGGGCCAGGCCCCCCTCCCGATAGGGAAGGGAGGGGAAGAAGGTCGAGGAAAGATGCTGCTCCCGAGATGCCCTTTCGTGGCTTTGCCTGCAGCTTTCGGGGAGAAGGAGGCTGGCCCGGCCATGCGGCCAGTGCCCCTACTGGGAGGAAGCGCGGGAGCCCTCGACTGCCCAGGAAGCTGGGCCCCACCACAGGCCACTGCTGCCCGTCCCCAGAGTGCTCGCACGTGCACGAGCGCGCACACACCCGCACACGTGGAGGCAGGTGGCCGTTACTCTTACCCAGAGCCCCCTGCTTCTGCCTCACGCCCACACATGGAAGGGCCCCCACAGCTGCTCTCAGCAGCCTCAGCGGCCCCAGGCAGGTCACCTGGACCCACTCCTTCAGTCCTGTGGGCGGGGATGTGGGCAGGCCCTGGGAACAACGGCTCCGATCTGCCTTGCAGAACGCTGGGCCCCAGATCGCTCTGGGCAGGGAGAGGCTGTGTTCGTTAAGGCTTGCCTTGGCAGTTGCCTATGATAGAAAAACTCAGCTCAAACAAACAAGTGTATTGGCTCAGATGAATGAAAAGGCCAACGCAACTAACTTCTGGTGAAGCAGGATCTGTACTAGGGGCTCAATTCAAGAACCGGAGCCCACATCTTCCAGCTCTGACACTCTGTATCATCTTCAGTCTTGGCCTCTTCCCTTATGGTCCCTGGCAGCTCCAGGCTTGCATCCTACCTGCATAGCAACTCGTGTGGACAGAGAATCCTTCTTCCCCAAAGAGTCCAGCCAAAGCTGCTGTCTTAGGCATATGCCCATCTCTGAAATGATCACAGTACCCGGGAACATGGAATGCACTGATCAGCTGGGCTCAGGTCACATGGTCCCTAGCCCCTGGAGAAGAAATGAAGTGGGTCCAATATAGATCCAGCCCCAAGTGCTCTGCTCCCCCATCCAGGCATAGCCTTTGCACACACATATCCTTATACATCAGCCTTTCTTTGTGCATGCTGCTTCCTTTCTTAGTGTCATACACTTTCTCACAAACTCCTATTGATCCTTCAGAACCCAGCCCAAATGTCACCTCCTCTGAGAAGCCTTCCTTTATGCTTACATGCAGAGTTAGATCATTTTTTTTCCTCTGGGCGGGGTCTTTATCAAACTGTCCGATGCTTACCTGACCTGTGGGTCTGCCTCTTGGGCTCTGAGCTCCGTATAGGTCCTGGGCCCAGAGCAAGCGCCCAGGACGACTTTGTCAGGAATATGAACCAACAGACCAAGGATGGCAGAATCAGGCTCAGATGAGCTCAGAGTCGGACCGCAGGGGAGAAAGCAATGCATAAGGGTAACGAACAAGGGAAGCTATTGGCAGCAAGGCTGGCTTGGCCAATCCAGTTGATGGCAGCCGGCAGGTGTGTGAGTGTACCTGCGTGCATACGACAGAGGAGAACACGAGCATCTCTTAAAATGAGCTCACGCAGTTGGCCCCTCCTCTCACCCTCAAGGCTACCTCCTCGAGTCTCTGCCCAGTTGCCAGAATTCAAGGCCAGGACAGGCCACAGCCGAGACCTGGGTTGGGCCCCCACGGCCAATGGTGTGGACATGCAAGACGAAAGGGAAGGGGTAGCTGGGGGTCAGCCTGAAGTGCTGGCTCGGATTTCACCAGCAGACATCTTTCCTGGGGTCAGCTCGTGAGCACCGGCAGCACCCAGCATGCATGGAACTTTCTGCTGGGCCCTAGGATGGACCCAAGAGGAGCCCTGTTCCCGGAAGGACCTGCCTTGAACGTTGGCAGAGTTGGTGTGATGGTCGGGGCTGCTGGGGAGCTCCCTGCTCCCCCATGTGCATTAATGATGCTTGGAATTCTGCCATTTTAGATTCATTCCTTTTGCTTGGTTGGGTCTGTCAAAATGATAACCTCTTGGAACATTTGTGCCCCCTGGATCCTTATCAGTCATTGACAACACAGTGGGAGGGAGAGGTTCCAACTCCCTCCTGAGAGCTGGATTGGCTTGTGCGTGGTGATGGAGCGGGAGTGGAAACGAAGCTGAAACAGAGTGGGAAGAAAGCTGTTCTGCTCTCAGGTGTTGCCCTTGCCTGACCCTGCGCCCCCGCCGAGCCCTGCTCATGGGAAACCACAGTCATCAGGAGCACCCACTTCTCTGCCCAGGGAGGTCAGGCACAGCATAGGCTGGGGCCCAGACCCACCTGGGTCGGGGGTGGTCCCGCTACCTGCTATCTGGGTGCCCTTGGGCAAGGAGGGACCTAGCCTCACAGGCTGTGTCCTCATCTGTAAAATGGGCATGAAGCGCCTTCTTGGTGACTTTTTTTATTGAGATTAGGCTTCCCGGAGGAGGTGTCTGGATAGTCATCCACAGCTGTGTTGGCTGAAGCTGCTGTTGTCCTGGGTACTGGGTGTCCAGGTCAGTAGATGCTCCACCCCCGAGTTGACTTGTTGCAGAGAAGGGAAGGGAAGGGGGTTAATGCTCGCTAACCCCCTGCATGTGCCTCACCCTGGGAGGCACCAGAGAGGGGCAGCATGCTGGCCGAGGCCACCCAGCTAGGTGGGAAAGATCAGAGTTCGCGGGAGAACTGGTGCTTTCGAAGGCACAGGCGGTGCCCAGATGCCAGCCCCGCCCAATGCTTCCGGGCCCTGGGTCCCCCCCCAAACGGCCTCCAGAATCCAGGCCTGCTCTGCTTATGAAAGAAGAGCATTTGGTTGTGCCTTCATGATAGGCTCTGCCGGCCTCGCTCCCATAGCTCCCAGGCCTAGCAGGGACAGCATTCCTGGCCCTGGGAAGAGCAAGGGGCTGTTCTGTGTACTCTCAATCAGCCCTGGGAGCTGGCCTGTCTCACCAGCGAACCCTATCGAATCTGCTTTGGTCGGGAGGCAGTGGCCTCTCTCAGCTCCGCGCCCAGGGAAACAGGGAGGCCTTCGCAGTGATCCCTGTGGGGGTGGGGCGGCCCTTGGGATGAGGGGAGCACCAGCCGGGGAATGAGGCAGACTCCGGTTGAGTCTTGGCCTGTGTCTCTCTCTGGCCACACAGCCTGGAGGGGCGACTTCTCTCTCTGGACCCTGAGTCCTCCTGGGCGATTGTTGGTGTCAGAGTTTTCACAAATATTCCAGATGGACACGCAGCCCATGCTTCCTTGGAGGCCGGCTGGACGTCCCTGCCAGGAGCTCCAGAGGCTCCACTCTGAGCCCCGGGTCTGAGACAGGGCCCGGGGTGCGCTGGAAGAATGAGCTCCCTGTTCCCCTGGTGACCTGTGATGGGAAGAGAGCCGCAGAGTTCACTCCCCTGAAGGGTGATAACTGAGGTATGAAGACAAACGTCCCAGTTCCTCCATGCGGGGGCATCCAGGCCCAACTGCTAGGTTGGGTTGGAGTCCAGCCCCCGCCAGGGCAGCCCCCGCAGTGGTGTGCTTGTTGCCATGACAACACGTCTCCAGCCTCCTGCTTTGGACACTCATCTGGCCAGTGGAGTGGGGGTCCCCTTGGACATACCAGGGCTTCTGTGGGCCCTAAATGTGTTCCTTTAACTCCCCATATAGTCACTGGTTTGTCTCATGAGGCCTCAGCTGTTATCAGTGTGCCCTACAGGGAGACCCTGGTGCCAGAGAAGCTTGGGCAGGCCACTTAGGGCCACTGGCTTCAGTGACCACAACCCTGACCAGTGTCCTGTAGGCCCTGGGAACCCACCCTACCTCGAGTGTTCGGGGGACGACTAAGGGATCTGAGGACAAGAGGTGCCTCACACTGTTCTCCAGAACACTCTGTGTTTATTGAAGTATGCTCAGCCTTCCAGAAGTTTTACCTTCAATCCCAGATCTGTGCCCAGGAGTCAGACAGAGGTCTTCTCCCTGCCCCACATGCCCGGCCCATGGGTGATATTCTCCGAGTATTGTCTTCATAGAACACCTGTCCTGTTGCAGGAACATGAGTGTCCATCCTGCCCCGGTCAGCATGCCCGAGGTAGCGAGACAGAACCTCGGTGAGTAGGTGAATTAGTCTGGTTCTCTTCCCCCCACCTACCCTGGGACACATAGCGCCCCTGCCTAGAGCGAAGCCGTCCCTGAAGCCCCTTGCGCTGAATGCAGTTCCCTCCAGGTGGGCTGGCCTCGAAGGGCGGCCTGTGAGTGAGAGCAGCTTGGGGCTATGACGCATGACTTATCCCAAAGACTCCCTTCTGCCAAGCTCAGTGGCTGGAAACAAACGTGTGGCCATCACTGCTTTTGAAAATCCCTCTGGGGGATGCTAGTTCACTACCTGCCAGGTGGTAGCGTGTAGAGGTATCTCGGACAGAACCCAGTTACCTGGGAGATGGACCCGTCAACCTCAGACCAGAAGCAGGCACCTCCCAGAGGTAGCAGGGAGGAAGGCGCTGAGAGCTCGTGCCAGGACAAGGGGCTCCAGGGAAGGTGTCACCGAAGCCGCTCCCTCCCCTGGGCTTACAGGGCGGAGAAGGGGTTTGCCTGACGAGGTAGAGGATGCGGGAAGGCCCTCGAGCCCAAGACTCCGTGTGCACAAAAGCACAGCAGTGTGGAAGAGCGGCCCGGCAGGCTCGCTGGATCTGCACGCACATTGCAATCACATCTGCAAAAGCGAGAAGGAAATGTAGCAGAATGCTCACATCCTCCAAGCGGGGAGTTTGTGAAACCCAGATGTAGAAACATCTGGATGTCACCTGTTTGGGTCCTGGCACGCCCCGTGTGGCGGGCACGGGTTTCGAGCACTCTCCCACATAAGCAGTAATGCTCTCTGGTTCGCTCCAGCCGGTGGACAAACCATCCCCGCTCTGAAGTATTCTAACCCTGCCCTTGCCCACGTCCAAGGTCACTCCCGTGGGGCGGTGTGGAGGGCCTCCCGGGCACATCTGGGTTTTGCCCTCCACAAGTATGGCGCTAATGCTGTAATAAGAGCTCTGGGCTATTAATGGACCGCTGTGTCTCACGCACCATTTGGGGGACTTTCCTCTTCAAGGCAGCCCCAGGAAAAAGGCACTATTATCTCCGTTTTACAGTTGAAGAAACTGAGACTCAGCAGAGGTTAAATGGCTTGCTCAGCGTGACTGAGCTGGTAACGGCTGAGATCCTAATGCAGGTTTGTCCGAAACTCTTTTCTTGGTACTACATCGGATCACAGAGAGACCCCGTTTTCTGAAAAATGAAAATTATATTTTGGTGAATCTGGTCCACAGTGACTTAGCTGTGGTTTCATAGCTACGTCTCCTCTAAAGCCTGATTTTTCTCTGATGGGCAGGTTTTGGGGTAGATGACCTCAGAACACCCCGGCGCTAACATACTAACAGCTGCTTGGAGACTCCGAGTGGGCAGGCCTAGTGTAAAGGCGCCATCGTTGTGCTGACTGGAGCCGCTGCCCCCTTGAAGGCTGAGCAGGGGACATGGGGGTGGGCTGCAGCAGTGCCAGCTCGGGCCACAGGGACCAGGCCAGGTTCATGCCTGACCGCGGGTGGGCATCTGAGGAGGCAGGCTCTGTTAGCATCAAAAGGAATTCCACGTAAGGAGAGCTAAAGGGACATTCTAGAATTTTAGTTACGGCTCCTCATTTGAGAGCTCTTCTTGAATCCTGCTCTGTTCCTTCCCAGCTGGTCCACAGCGGTGACTGTCCAACTAAACCCCAAATTCTCTACTTTCGGGGCCTCTCCCGATCCCTCTCCTTCTTTCCATTCTGTTAGGAATACGAGCTCTTTGCATCTTGCCCTGGTACTAGTGTTTTCTGTTTTTCATTCATGTAGAAGGCAGGACTCTGTTCATTTAACAAAGATTTGTGTTGCTGCCATTTGTCCAGCCTCATGCAGGCCCTGGGAAAGCTCGGCACATGCATGTGGTCCACTGGGCCTGTGGTCCCGCAAGTCCGACCGTGTGTGCCGAACACTTCATTGCCAACACCAGACCAGCGGGCGGCCCCAGCAGCCTGTAGGCGCCTTCGGCCTGCGTGCACTGGCTAGCGTATGAGAATTCGGACGCATGAAGGGTGCCCGCGCCCACTGCTCGGCAGGGCTCCCCGCACGCACGTCCTTCTGCAACAGGCCATGCCTTCTGACCCCTCTCCTTTGTCTCTGCAGGCCTCCTGCCCTGAGTGGCAGCCCTGTTATCTCCGACATCTCGTTGATCCGGCTTTCCCCACACCCCGCCGGCCCTGGGGAGTCCCCCTTCAACGCCCCCCACCCATACGTGAGCCCCCACATGGAGCATTACCTCCGTGCCATGCACAGCAGCCCCACGCTCCCCGCGATCTCTGCAGCCCGGGGTCTCAGCCCCGCTGATGGTGAGTAGAGCTTGGGATGCTGGGGGAACCATGCCGCTAACTTTAACATTGTTGACTCCCCAGCCCCCCAGCCCCTGGGATAGCGAGCAAGTTGACATTCATCCCCACCACCCTGAACAACGGGTTTTTCCATAAATGAATGGGGAAAGCCAAGATGATCCGCGGAACATTGGTTTTTGTGCTCATTAAAGAGCTGTTCAGAAGCACCCTTTTACATGCAAATTATATATAATAATGATAAGGTATCAAGGCAATAAACCAAAATCTGCTTCTGGTTAAGTAAAGGGGGTGTTGGATCGAGGTGTCACCTGGGCCCCCAGAGCAGCCGGAAGGCAGAGCCGGGCTGGTTTCTGCCTGCATCTGCTTTATGTGCCCCTTGTAGGTCAACACGTGGCCTCCAAATGGCACCCCAAGCCTCCACAGATGAGCACCAGGGGCTCACTTGTGTCCCTCAGCTCAGATGCTTGAGAGAGAATTGATTGGCCCAGCTCAAAGATCAGATGGTCACCCCAATCCAGTTAATTTGTGACCAGAAAGGGTAGGTCACATAATACAGATAGGGTTTTCAGGTCTAAAATTTAATACTTCAAAAAAAATTTAATACTTCCAGCCCCATCCCCACTCACTGATACACACAAACGAACACACTCACACTGGACGGTAGTGAGTACATTCGGGAGCTGGCCGTGCCCATCCTGTCTTCCTGTCAGGAAATGTTCCCACCCCACTGTCCCATGCCACCCCCCACGGTGCCCGGTAGCCACTTTCTAGTGCAATTTTCAAAAAGCAACCAGGGGGCACCTTCTCAATCTGCCCACTGAAATTGTGCCTCTTGGTCCAGGCAGTTCTAGAAGACATTTGCACTCCAGAGCCCATGGGCAGAGGCTCCAGGAAACATGATCCCAATGGGTCCCTTGTCACCACCTCCAGTCCTCACCAGGGGGAATGTGCCCTCCCCCACTTAGTGGCTATGACCAGGAGCTGGAGCCGAGTCCTGGACCTGAGAGGCTCAGGTTGGAGTTTCACAAGGAAAAGGACTCTGGCCTCTGAATGGACAGAAAATCTCCCTGAAGCATCGGGCTCATCGTCCTGAAATCTGTGTGGGTTTTCTGAGTGGCCTTGGCCGAGTGAGGGTGCCCTGAAGGATCACGCCGCCTCCACACTGAGCCACCAACTCCGGAAAGTGGGCCTGGGCTTCTCCATGTCATTTCCTGATGACCCAGCCAGCTCCGGGCCGCCCAAAGTTTGAGGATGCAGGCCAGGATCCACATACTGCCCTGACCTTGAAGCTCGCACGTGGTGTCGTGGGCTGGAGGCTGCCTGCCCCCGGGAAAGATGTATCCACACCCTAATACCCCGAACCTGAGAATGTGGCCTCGTTTGGAAAAAAAAGGCCTTTGCAGATGTGATTTATTTGGGGATTTTGAAGTGAAGAGATCATCCGGGAATGTCCGCATGGGCCTTAAATACAACGATAAGTGTCCTCACAAGAGACATAGATGGGAGTACAGTGCAAAGATAAGAGTGATGTGGCCATAGGCCAAGGAAGCTGGCAACCCCCAGGCGCTAGAAGGAGCACGGGACGGATGATCCCCTAGAGCCTCTGGAGGGAGCTTGGCCCTATGATACCTTGATGCCATAGGGTCTGGCCTCCAGACTGTGAGAGAATGAAATTCTGTTGTTTGAAGAGCAGTTGGCTCCACGTCTGTCCTCACTCGTCACAGCAGCCTAAGGAAACTAATATGCATGGTGACGGGGTTCCTACGGAGGAGGCAGGACGTGGCAGTCCTCCCGAAGCGGGGGTCAGAGGGCCCTGAGACAGGTCTCTAGAAAAGACAAGGACGCTGTAGTTTGAGCTGACCGCGGTGTAGCCCGTGAAGAGCTAAGCGGTGAGACCGGGCTGCCCTTGAAGAGGAGACTTCCATTTGTGGAGCACTGATTCTATGCCTGATTTCCACAGAAACATCGCTGGGGCTCCTCTCTCTGCCACATATCCCAGCCCCAGCCCCTTGACAGAGGCGGCATGAGTTCAGCACCAGAGGGCACTTGGCTAATTTGCAAGGCCCTGACCTTCGCAGGGGGTGGACCTGATACCTGATACCCGGAGCCCTCGCTGGCCCCGAACCAAGCCCCCGAGTGGATAGAGACAGCATGTCAGGCTCACGACATAGCTGTGCCAGCCCCAGCTCCTGCCCACATGAGGCCCAGAAAGTTCATCAGCCATCAGAGGCCATGTCTGACAGACCGTTTTGTGCTCTGAGGACAAACGGGCACTCCAGGGAAGGCTTCAGGGAGGAGGGGGACAGGAGGGCATTTCAGGCATGGAGAGGGCAGGCAGGGTGGGGCATCACCCTGGTTGCAGGCCAGGCCTCTCTAGCGGATACAGCAGGAGAAGGGGAAGGGGAGGAGGAGAAGGAGGGGGGTGGCTGCTCACATCGACTGGCTTCTCTCTGCCCAGCGCATATGAGATCTTTGCTATTTGCCAAGACTAATAGCAGAGAGCGCCAGAGTCCTCATCTGCCAGTGGAGGATGGTAATGGTGGCCCTCCGCTCACAGTGTGTGGGGACAGTGACCCTGAGAATGAATGTGAGTCCCTCGCCCAGCAAGTGCTCAGCATGACACTGGCTGTCACTCTCATTTCTCATAGTAACTTGAGTAGCGAGTATTATTCCCCCCATTTTATGGATGGAAAACTGAGTCCCTTCCCAATTTTGCACCGCTGGTAAAAGCCAGACCTCTCGATGGGTTTGCTGGGTTCCAAGCCAGGTGCCGAGGCACCCCGAGTGCCAGGCCCCGTCCGGAGGCTCCGGAGTTCGTCCTCCCTGCCTCCTGGCCGAGCCTGGGCAGGGGCAGGGCCGGATGCAGGGCTGGAGGCAGACAGCCCCAGGTTCTGCAGCTGCAGGCCAGGCCGGGAGCTTTATCTGGCCAGGTCCCCGCGATCTCGCCTTGAGCGTTCAGGCCAGACTGACCTGGCCCAACTGTCGACCACCACCGTGCCTTTGTTTGCGTCTTCTTTTCCTTTGAAGACTCTGCTGGCCTGTGGACCCTGTAGACCTGCAGCTCTGGGCTCCTGCGGGGCCTGGAGGGGGAGGAGGGAGCACTTGTTTACGGCTTTGAGGAAATGGGGGCATGTGGGCTCTCGTTCCCCATCAGCAGAAGCACATCCCCCCCCACGTTGTCTGCTCCGTGGGGGGAGGGGACCCAGGGGCAGAAGACCAACCAGCAGGCACCGGGGGGGTAGAGGGGGGACACAGCTCAGGCCATGTGCGTGTTTCTCTCTTTTTTTTGGCCACATCCTGACGGCTTCTCTCTCTCTCCCTCCCTCCTGTGCACAGTGGCCCACGAGCACCTCAAGGAGAGGGGACTGTTTGGCCTCCCCCCTCCAGGCACCAACCCCTCAGACTATTACCACCAGATGACCCTTATGGCGGGCCACCCTGCACCCTACGGGGACCTGCTGATGCAGAGTGGGGGTGCTGCCAGTGCACCCCATCTCCACGACTACCTCAATCCAGTGGATGGTGAGTGCTGGGCCCGGGTGGGGGCAGGGAGCGGGAGGGAGATGGCGGCTGAGGAGGGAGCTTGCTGCTCCTTTTGGAGGTGAGGAGCCCTAAGGGGGGATCTGGGATCCCTGCCATGACTGCTGTCCACAGGGGACTGAGTCTGAGCAACTCCCACAAATACTTAGTGAGTCATCGCAGGCCAGGACGTGTTTCAGGAATTGCAGACTAGGGAACAAAACACGCTCATCTCTGCTTTCATGGAACTTAACAGCGCAGTAGGGAGAGACAGACAAAGCCAAGAATGGGGTAAGAAGCCCCGGGTGGAGTGGGGGTGCAGTCTTGAATGAAGAAATTGAGAAATCCTCCCTGGGAAAATGATATTCAAGCAAAGAATTGAAGGAGGTGAGCAGTACAGAAATATGCGGGAAGAAGGATCCAGGAAGGGGAAATAGCAAGTGCAAAGGGCCTGAGGCAGCTGGGTGCCCTCTGAGCTCCAGAAAAACCCAGGAGGCCAGCATGTCCGGCACACAATAAGTGAGGGACAGGAGTAGGGTGCGGCCAGAATTCCAGGGCTGGTCATGCAAGCTGGTCGGGGCTTGGTAAGACTTTGTTTGGCTCGAGCATGATGGGGCCCCTGGAGGGGGTTGGACAGAGGAGTAATGAGATCTGACTTATTGTTAAAAGGAATCCCACTGTGGCTCTTGATCTGAGAGTAGGTTTAGGGGCAAAGCGGAAGCAGGGGGTCCAGTTAGTAGAGGTGGGGAGAAGTGATCACGTTTTAGATAGAGCCACAAGATTTGTTCCCAGACCGAATGAAGAGCTAGGAAGAAAGAAGGGCATCAGGGACAACACCAGGGGCTTGGGCCTGAGCAAGTAGAGGATGGTTGTCAGTGGTGGAGCTGGAGGCTGCAGGCAGGGCCCGGTGGCAGGCGGGAGATCCAGTGTTCTGGGTAGATAAAGTTCTTGCTGCCCATAATATACCAAGACTTCCCCTCCCACCAAATACTATCCTAATTTCACAGGGGTGCCTGTAGCCCCCTGACCATGAGCCCCTGGGGACAGCATGGAGCCCCCCACCTTGGAGGAGGGAGGAGGGGGGAAAGGCTAAGTGCCCACCTCCCCCAGTTAGCACCACTCCACCTGCTGTTGCTGGAGCCCAGCCCAGAGATACCTAGGGATCCAGGGCCGTGGAGCTAGGACCCCAGCAAGGAGCAGGTAGGTGGCTTCGGCAGTTTTATCCTCCATCCCTGCCTGGAAGGGCTTTCCCACTCCCTGATGGTAGGGAGCACTAGGGCCTGTGGAGCGGGGGTGGGGACGGGCTCCAGAGGTAAGTCCTGATGCCTGCCAGGTGACGTGGCTCGGGGTGGGCCCCTGCACCCCTCAGCCTCCTTCCGTCCCCCAGGACTTCCTGTCCACCTCAGCCCCTGCAGCTCCACCTTATTGGCTGGAGTGGAGCCAAGCCCCTCCCTTCCTCGGGCCTGGCTGGGATTTTGTCTCCTCTGGGACGTCTCCCCAGAAGCCTTCTCCCTCTTCTCCCCTCCTCTGGATCCTTCTTGTCTGTCTGCCCTACTCACCTCGCACGTACAAGAGCCACCTCGCGTGGTTCCTGAACCCCGCTGAGCCTTCTCTTCCTCTCCCCCACTGGGGAAGAGCACTGGGGTCCTCCCAACACCGGCTCTTATCCCATGTCACCCTCGTCATGCCCCGAGGGCTGCCATTGGAATCTGACTCCCGGGTCTGTCCCTCCCCTGTGCCTTCCCCAGGATGGAGTTCAGTCCAGGACTACACACAAGTGTGGGGTGTGAGATAAGGCCTGGCCCCTGAGCACATGCCCTCCTCCTCTCAACAGCCCCCCGCTGCTCCCCATAGGGAGTGGGGTGGGGTGTCAGCGGCTGGTGAAGCTGTGTGTATATGCCACTTGTCCAAATTAGAAACCAGACAACGGGTACAATACAGTGCTCAAATAGCCATGTCCGAATGTCGCATCCTCCCACGCACGGCCTGCCTCCCAAGGCCTCCGGGTGGCCGGCACAAGGCCAGCGGGACAGTGGGCAGACAGAGAAACCACGGCCCAGGGGTCTGGTCAGGCAGGTGTCCCCAGAAGGCAGGAGAGGCCGAGTGAGCAGACATGAGCACCTGCTGTGTGCATGTGTCAGAACCGTCTCTATCCTGTGCCTTTCCATACATTCTCTTCTGTGATTCCCCTCAGCCACCTTCTGAGGCTGCAATTCCTATCTCTACTCTGAGAGGAGCAAACGGGGGACACGTGAGTTGCCCAGGCTGTGAGTTGGGGTTTCAAACCCCTCTGCACAACTCGTCTGACGCCCTGAGAGCCGGGACCTCAGGGGAGGGCCTGCAGGGCCAGATGCGTTCCAGCTCAGCCCAGAGCAGCTGCGCCCGAGCGGGGTGCCCCGAGGCGGGGCCATGGGAAGGGAGTTTGGGTAGTGAGCCTCAGGCACGTCTAGGCCAGTGACGCCTCTGCACGCGTCCCCACTGTGGGAGCTGGCCCAAGGTGGTGGGGACACTGGATGGGGTCCGGACAGCGATTCCCAGCCCCGCGTGCTGGTTGAACTAGACACACTGTTGAGTAAGATCGTGCGTATGCACTTGGCTCAATGCCTGGCGCGCAGTAGCCGCTTATCAGTACTCGTTCCATTCTCTTTCCTCGAGTAGTCTTTTCCCTCTTCCGTATCTTCCCGTCCGGCGGGACTTTTGTCTCTGTCCACCCCGTGCTTACCCCAGCGCCACGACTCCTCCTGGCCACCGCCCCATGCCTCCCATTGGTCCCAGCCCCAGGTCTGCCACATCTGACTTGTCAACCCCCACCCCCCGACCTTCCTGGGATTTGCCGCCCTCCCTGCACTGCTGTTCAGCTCAGGGTCCCTCAGCCTCCAAGCTGCCTAGCAGGGATCTTGCATCCCCTCCGCCATTCTGCGCCCCCATGGCTTCCATCACCCTCAGGGCAAGATTCAGGCTTTATAATGTGGCTTAAGTGGCCTTCCCCTCCAGCCTCATCTCCCCCGCCTTGTACACCACCTCCCACCGCCCCGCTCCATCTGCAGCCACCTGGACAATGGCCGGGCACCTTCTGCCTGCAATGCCACTCCCTCCAGCCTTGCCCAGCTTAGCCCTGCACCCAAATCCAGCCCCAGCTCAACCGCATCCGCTCTCGAGTGCTCGCGCTCCTGCCCTTTTGTCCCGCTGGGTGCTGCTGCCTTGTTAACAAACCGGGGAGCCCTCCACGTCCTGGAGCTTGGCTGCCAAGGAGCAGGCCTCCGTGTTTGCAGAGTGACTGATTGAGTGACACTTACAAAAAACCCTAGGATGGAAAGATGCAAACTGATTGGGGAAGACACTGTGCTGAGGCAAGCAGCTGCCGGCTTGCAGGGAGCCGGGGAGGTGGCTGGGAACACGGCCGCTTTGTTCTTGGGGGCGCTCCGCATTTGGCAGCATCTGGGGCTGAGCCGGAGCAATGGGAGATGAGCTCACCAGTGGGCGTGAGAGCGTCCAGCTCACGTCGGACTCATCACACCCACCCACCATCCTTTCTCCACCTCTCCTCTTGGGAACGTGATTGGCTCCGGGGTGCAGAGGGAAGTGTCCATCGTGGGCCCGAGCAGGCAGATCAGTTTCGAAGGCTGAGGCATGGGGTGGGGCTAGGGGATTTTTCTGAACCCTGAAGGATTTCAGGAATGGATGATTCTTTTCCTTTGGTCCCAGTCACTTATGATCCAAGCAAATCAAGAGTAGTCCAACATGATATCCTGTATGTGTCATTACTTAATACAGTTTTTCTTTTCAAACCGGTTTGAACTACAACCAGAACCTTTGCTTCTGCTTTTAAAAATGTTTTAGGCATTTCTGTTTGGCTCTGATGCCCACGTGGATGTGCGGGTCACGTGCATCCCAAAGAGACTCCAGTGCTCATAGCCCAGGCCTGCCTCTGGGCTGTCCCCAGCCTCTCCCCTCCTATAAACTGGGGAGCAGGGAGAACCCACCAGCTCCGGTGCTTTCTGCTCGTCCCATCTGCTGGGGTCTGGGGAGAGACCTTCCCATTGAGTTTCTTTCTGCTCAGACTCTCCCAGAGAGACTTGTGAAAGTTCAGAGCCCACCTGTGGAAGGGTCCTGAGACTCTCTGAGGACATGTGTGTTCATGTTAGGAAGCCTCCCATAAGCATGGCTATGACACGTAAGCTCTGTGCAGGTGTAGGGGGCCTCAGCGTGTGGGAAGTTGAGACTAACCCTTCCCTCTCGGTGTGTTTCTTCTCCTTCTCTCTCTCTCATTCATTCTGAAGGTATTTCTTGAGCATATCCTATGTGCCAGGCATGGTTCTAGGTGCTAGGGACGCAGCGATGCATAGCGTGCCAAGTCATGCGCTCAGGGTGCTCCTTGGCAGGACAAAGAATATCCATCCCCAGGCCACCCCACCTACCCCGGCCTCCTTTCTCAGCTCCTTCCCTTCATGTTCCAAGAGGAGAGAACTTTCCAGAGGCTTTGAATGTCAAGCTGGGGTGTGGAGGCCAGGTCTGCCGGACTATGTGAGCGACCTGCAGAGAAGGTGCAGGAAGGCCACCTGGGTCCACACCCACCAGGGCAGGTGTCCCCCGCCTGCTCGCTGACAAACCACCACCACCGTTTTTACCTGAGCCAAGTGCCATCAATACGATTCTTTAATGATACATTTTTAATACACTCACCTTTGGGGGTTAAATAAATAGATCTTAAAGTAAAATTGGTATATTTTTTCTCATATGGGAAACCTGATCATATATGAGGAAGGCATCCACGTCCCTGTCTCCATCAGGCCTAAAATAACCTCATCTGGGTAGAGTACACATCCTATGTTGAGGAAAACCCCCACGGGGGTGGGGGAGAGGCAGGGGGACAGAGAGGCCTCTGATGGGGCTCTAGCTGGAGTGCAGATGCAAGCCCTGCCCTCCTCCCAGGGCACGGGGCTGGGCCGTGGGCGGGATCCAGGGCATCTCCTGTGTCCTTCCCTTGCCGCGGGCTTCCCAGCCTCCTGGTGGTCGATGAAGGCCCGCTGCCTCCTGTTTTTAAAGGAGGCTGATTGATAGCAGGAAGAGTGGGAAGTGATGCTGCTCGGGGAGGTAATGGATAACCGGTCAGGGAGTCCAAGGCCATCACTCTGCCTCCCGGTTCTCTGGAGGGCGGGGGATTCACTGGCTGTCACCAGGGCCTTAAAATGGAATCTTCTTGTTTTATGCGGTTGAATATTGGTGATTTAACAGCAGAATGGTAGCTGCCACAGCCCCTCCCCCTCCTCCTCCCACCACATTGAGAAGATTGAAATGTTTCCGATTGAAATGTTGTCTGTTTACAGCCCATATTTCCTCCGAGCTGTATATTTTATTGTCATATTGACACTAATTTGACTTGGATGTCACCTCCATTCTGACGCCCGTTCTTTATGCCGCCTGTGGGTCCAAGGGGGTTTTCAGAAACCAATTACACTGATCACACCACATAGAGGCAGGAGGAGCTGTGGAGGGACTGTCGGAGTCCTCAGTCGGGCAGGGAGGCTGTGCTCAGCCTGCAGACAGGAGGGAGACTGAGGCAGAGGAGAGCAGGCTGCAGGGCCCAGAGGGGCAGGACCGCCGTGTGGGTGCAGGCCCAGGCTGACTGGTGTGTATGGCTCATCTGGTGAGCCTGCACTCACAGTCCTGAGAGACCAGCATTATGAAGTCACTCTACAGGCGCGGAACCTGAGGCCCTGCGCCCGAAGTTTCTTTGTCTGCATCACAGAACTAGGAAATGGTCAGCCTCTGGGCTCCAAAGCCTAAGTGTTCTCACTTCCCCCATAAGACGGGGTGAGGGGGCTGTGGACAGCTAAGTGTAAGGCAGGTTAAGGTCCTCTAGCTGGGTTTCCTTAGAGCATTTCCTCAGCTGAGTCCAGAAGATAGTGGTTGGGGCAGGGATATGCAGGAATGCTCCGGTTGAAGATTCAGAGCCCACGAGTCAGGCCACAAGGCTGGATCCTGCTGTCCCCAGGGGAGGCGTGTCCCAGCCCCATGCTCAGGATAGCATCTGGCCCAGAAAAGGCTCCTGGGGTGTCGGGCTGGGTCGCAGCTCTCTCCATCGCTGGTGTCACACCTGCGCTGAGCAGGCCCCGTGGAGACAGGTCCTTGCATCCCTCCTGCTGCCCTCAGCCCTGGTTCCTGGGTCCTCAGGGTGTCCACCTGGAGTATGGGTGTTATGCTGATCACTAGCCCATAGCACTAACCAAAGGACCTGAGGTGGGTCCTTTGGGCCCATCTTCCAGGTGAGGAACCAGCTCAGGGAGGTCCAGTTCAGAGCAGTCAGGCAGGGTCAGAACGTGGTCTGCCTGGGCCCAGGGCCTGTTCTCAAATCTCCTGCCCTTCCCGGCTGCCCCCGGGAAAGCAGCAATGTCCCTGGGCACTCTGGACCTAGCTAAGGCAACCCCAGGCACCTAGCGAACGTGGCCTAGTACTGTGACTACTACTTTTATCACTCCCCTGGACAGTGAGCTTCACAGAAGACCAGGGCTGAGGGTCCTCCCTGCTTGCAGCCTCTGTAGTGACCAGCCCCACGCCTGGCATGCTTTCAACACTGACAGGGGGCTGATGGGAGGATGAGGATGAACTAACACACGAACGAGCAAAAGAAAGACCTAGTGGATGAAACAGGGTGCAGATGCCAATGGCAACAGGAGTGGGTCGTATCGGGCGGCGTCTGCCCAGGTGAAGGCCGGCTGGTGTCCGGTCACTTGGCGGCTGACAGAAATCAGCACAGACTCATCCACAGATGAATGGATGCCATGACTCTGCCCTTCTCCAGTCATAAATCACCGGAGAAGCCACAGGAAATGAGTGCCAGGATTTTCTTTCTATTTAGTAATTTATCAAGGGAAGAGGTGCATTAATAAATATATTTCCCTTGAGGGGTGGGTATAACAGAGATGAATATCACTGTCAGATTTGGCCTGTTTCCTCTTGTTAGGGGCACAGGAGAGGGTGGGAATCCAAATATTAGCCACAAAATCTTTTTTAAAAAATGTATTACACAGACAAGTGTATTTCTTCCTTTATATGATGTTAGATCTTCCCTCACCTCATATTTCTCCATTTGCCACTCAGTCCGTAAGTAATAGGAATCTTTGGGAAGATTCACGTTTGCATCTTTGATTTTCCTTCGAAGTAAGGATTGACAAGGCGTGAACTCAATAAATAAGAACAAAGAAGCCTAAAGGAGCCCGAGTGAATGGACAGATGAGTGAATGCTTTAGTGGTGGGTGTGCTATGTGGCCCAATCGTGTTTTCTAGACGTGCTGTCCTTTACTGCAGTATTAGCGTTAGGCTCACCCTGCCCATCGAAACCATCCTCCTCGCCCCTAAAGAAGCTACGTGAACTCTCAGTTTCACTTTAGAAGGTCCGCTGGGTTTTAGGCACTTCCGTGGTCTCTGGGTGGTCCTCACAATAACCCAGCAAGCCGAGCTGCCCTGCCCCCATTGTACAGATGGGCAAAGAGAGGCTCAGGAGGCTGAGTCATGGGCTCCAATGCGATCACTAAGTGTTGGGTTTGGTGTGGCTGGCTAGCGCAGCTGTGTGTCCCCACATGGTGTGTATGTGTGTCTGTCCAGCCCAGCCCCCAACCCTCCAGGACATCCTTCCCCGAAAGATGCCTCGCCTCCCCACCCTGGGCAGAGGCGGTGTGCCGAGTGGTCTGGCGGCCAACTGCCTGACCTCCAGTCCATTTTTGTACTTCCCCTGGCTGTACGACTTTGGGCAAGCCGCTTGTTTTGTCATTCGTAAAATGAGAGTAATAACAGCCCCTTCCTTCTAGGGCAATTTTACACTATTTAATACTTCAGAGATAAACAAGTTAATACATTTGAGCGCTTAGAACAGCATCTAGCACCTTCCAGGCGGTCCATAAATATTGACTCTCCGTGGCTGTGATTCTGCTCTCCCTCACCACAGCGTGCCTGTGCGGGTGGCTCAGCCGTCACCATCTCGCACTTGGGCTCACCGCTGAGCCCGCTGTCTGTGCATCCATGTGGAGTGAGGGGGGAAGGACGCCAGTCCCTGGCGCCTGAAGGCGGGAGAGCCAGAAGCCATCGGAAAACCACACCAGCAGATGCAGGCTTGCCGATGGACACCTGTTTGGACTGGGGCGGGGAACCTTCCCAACAGAGGATGTCAGGATGCTTTCCCTGGGAAGGTGGTAACCCCCTGAGGTCTGAGCACAGAGAAGAGGGAGGAGCACTTCAGGCAGAGAAATCTACATGTGCAAAGGCCCCATGTGGAGAGGCAGGTGACCTGAGGGGGAAGCTGGAATGTGGCTGGCTGCAGAGCCTGGGGACGTGGGCAGGATGAAGCTGAAGAGGTGGGCAGGGGACACCCACAGGGCTGCCAAGAAGCCACCCTGAGGATTTGGGCCTTTTTCCTAATAGCACTGGGGAGCTCTGGAGAAGGGGGCACAGGGACACGATTCGATTTACACATTAAAGAGCTCTCTCGGGCTGCAGTGAGGCATGTGCCATCCACATAGCAATTAGCTAAGGGCTCAAGGATGACCAGGGTTAGTGGTGGGCTGGAAGGAGTTGGGGGAGGGTGGGAGAAAGGGGACCTGTCAGCAGCTTTGGGGGCAGACTCAGGAAGGAGGTGAGGATGGGAGGCGTCAAGCCAACTCCCGGGTTCCCCGGTTCCCGCTCTGCTGTGTGGGTGGTGGGAACCCGCTGAGCTCAGCCCTGCAGGATACCCCTAGTGACCTGGAGCTACCTTTCAGACAGATTCTGCGGCCTCATCTGTCCTCTGCACAGCCTCAGAGGGTGTTTATCCCTGTGGCCCACGAGGAAAGGGGCTTCCCGGGGTTGCCAGCCAAGGGTGAGCGGCTGGGGGAGCGCCGGGCATGGGTTCCCCAGGGCCCAGCAGTGGAGGGGTTGGGGTGGGGGGGAGCGCCAGGGCATGAGGTGGTGGGGCCGGAGCTCTGCTGAAACTTCTGCAGGTGGTAGTTACGGGCTCTGCACTCACACAGGCTGAACATGCCCTGAGCCTTCTCGGGCTGGTCGGCACTGGGGATGGAGGTCAGAGATCCACAGGCCATCAGCCCTGCCCTTGGTGTCCCCACAGCTGTGGGGACAAGGCACCAACACACCAACCCTGCAGCCAGGGTAACCTGCTGCCTCCCTGGAGGAGGGGGACCTGCGGGGTCCAAGCAGTTCTGAACAGACAGAAGGGAAGAAGGAGGACATCACAAGCCTAGGAACAGCCAAGCACCGGCAGCTACTAGAGCTATATCCGGACGACCCCGGCAGCCCAAAGGGAACCGGGAGGCCACTGAAGGGGCACAGAAAGAGGTGTCAGCCCAGGTGTCCAGAAACGCAGGACCATGGCCGTGCATTTGGGTGCCCCTGCCGTGGGGCAGGTGCTGCTCACACACGTCACCTGCTCTCCTCCTCACCACAGCCCCGGAGGTCGGAACCAGGAGACCCCATCACGGAGAAGAAACCAGGGCTCAGGGAGGGTCTGGACAGAGCAGAAACTCGCACGTGGGAGTTGCCCCGTGATGCTGTCAGACCATTCCTAGGCCACTGTTTGTCCAGAGGAAAGACCCAGAACCCTGACGGGGGGCGGGGACTGTGTGAAGGAGCAGTCTGGAGCCCTGGCAGGGGAGTGTGACCCAGGATGAAGGCAGCCCCGTGCAGGGCAGGCTGTCCTCCCTTCTCGCAGCTCTGTATGGGTGAGGGGTGAGAGCTTCTGCAAGCGGTGGGGGGATGCCTGCGCGTCGTGAGTGCTGAAGGTGACAGGTTCCCGAAGCCTCGGGCGGCTCCAGGAGCCGGACAGGGGCTGCCCTCGGGGGGGGTCTGGAAAGGTGCCGGCCACGCCGTGTCTTGGCTTGGTGCTGGTGTCACAGGTGGGTTCGCTTCGTGAGAGGCCGCCGAGCTGCTGGGCGCTTATGGTGTGTGTACTTTACTGCCATGCCTTGGGCGTTGCTGACTCCCGCCCTGCTCTCTGCAAAACTGACAGTGAGGGCGCTCATTTATGTTCGGTGAGCGTATTCTCTCACCCAAGCACTGACCTGCGTCTCTCCCAGCCTCGCCACACCGTGCGCGGATCCGTCCCATCCTGCAGAGAAGCCAGCTGAGTTTGAGACAGGCTAGGTCCCTTGCCCAAGAGCCCCCGGCGGTTCTCATTAGACCGTCCTCAAAGGCTCTCCCCGCCGTCCCCCCCCACCCAGTCCCCTCCCCCGATTCTATGCCCCTACAAGCACAGTGACGCCTGGCGTTGGCTGTCCCCACAGTGTCACGTTTCTCCAGCCCACGGGTGACGCCCCGCCTGAGCCGCAAGCGGGCGCTGTCCATCTCCCCGCTCTCGGACGCCAGCCTGGACCTGCAGCGGATGATCCGGACGTCCCCCAACTCGCTGGTGGCCTACATCAACAACTCCCGAAGCAGCTCAGCGGCCAGCGGCTCCTACGGGCACCTGTCGGCAGGCACCCTCAGGTGAGCCCCGGCCGCCAGGGGGAGGCCGCCTGGGGGCCCCGTGGGGAGGGGCCGCGCTTTCATCCCGAGGAGAAAGACAGGACCTGTTGCTGCATTTGTGAATCAGCGCACTTGCAACTGGTTCAGGAATTCAAAACCGGTAACGAGGACTTTGAAATGGGCCGACGTTTGAGTTTGGCCCCATGTGCTCCTTCAGCCCGCAGGCACGCTTTCTGGTGTGAAAAGTGACGCTTAGCGGGCCTGGCATGAAAGATTCCGTCATGGAACCAAAGGTGGCTTTCTTAGTATTTCAGAGGTGTCGTGGAGCAGCCACGGCTGTTGGCCGGCGCTGGGGACCACGCAAGGCATGACAGTGACCTGGGTGCCGCCAGGTCTCTGGCTGGACGCAGGCCTCCCGCTGTGGTCACGGCATGGCACACCCAAACCTCATGGACACCATTCGCCTTTGTGTCCATCCTCCCCACCCCCACCACGCAGCCCAAGGCTGCTTTAGGACTCAGACCCAACCACCTTGACTGAACTCATGTCGACGTGGCTTGCTCACACGGCCGTTGGCAGGAGCCTTATTTCTCGTGACAGGGGCCTCTCCGTAAGGCTGCTTTGAGCGTCCTCCCGCCATGGCAGCTGGCTCCCCTCTCCCGCCCCCAGAGTGAGTGATGCAGGAGAAAGTAAGGAGGAAGCCACAGACCACCCGTGTATGGCTTAGGGTCGGAGGTCACCCTTATTCCTTAGTATCCTGTTCTGGAAAGAGTGGCCCATACACCGACGATAGAAGGGGCCTAGAACCCCAGTAGAAGTGAAAGAAGAGAGGGGACCTTGTGAGCTCGAGGCCCCAGGGCACCTTTCCTGGACAAGGGGGCATCAGGACCGGCCTCAGGGGCCCAGTGGGGTTCAGATAGTCCGGGAGTCATGATGCAGGGGTGCCTCTCAGGCGTCAGAGCGGTGAAGGGCCGGGGTGTTGGGATGAGAGGCCTGGCTCCTCCTGGGCGCCAGTGTGCTGGAGCAAAGGCTGCATCATGGGGCAGGGCCCGGGGGTGAGCACAGAAGGGGAGGCCTGAGATGGCAGGCAATGGGGAGCCCCTGCTGGCTCTTGAGCAAGGTAAAGCCCTGCTGGCAGTGAGGTGAGCCACACTCCCCTCCCAGGCCTTGGCAGGGTCCTCTCTGCCCGCCACCTCCATCCCTGACTTGTCTGCTCTTCTTTGCAGCCCCGCCTTCACCTTCCCCCACCCCATCAACCCGGTGGCCTACCAGCAGATCCTGAGCCAGCAGAGGGGCCTGGGCTCGGCCTTCGGACACACTCCGCCCTTGATCCAGCCCTCGCCCACCTTCCTGACCCAGCAGCCCATGCCCCTCGCCTCTCTCAACGCCACGGCCACGCAGCTCAGCAGCAGTAACTGTCCAAGCCACAGCACCCAGGTAGATGGGTGCACAGGGTGGGTCACCGGGCTCTTGGGATCCCGCGAGGGCTGATCGTTGCCCTCTCCCGTCAGGAACTTGTGGAAGGACTCTGGGCACAGGTCCGGCTGGTGGGATGTCTGCTGGGCAGAGGCCATGGGATCAAAAGGGCTGGATGCCGGGTCAGGAGCCCGGGGCTGGGTACTGACACCCTCACCTTTCCTTGGCAAGTAGCCAGCCGATAAGTTCCGCAGTCACCTATCTAATCAATGGGATGAGTAGACAGAGAGAGGCTAGAAGTCAGAGGCTGGCAGACAGAGTACTCTGTACAGTTTAGTCTTAGAGCTTAAGTTTACAAAAGACCATCTTATCTGACCTCTCCAGCAGGCCTTTGGTGTGGCAGGGCCTGCTGGTACGGTGCCTGCACACAGTGGGTGCCTTTAGTATTTGGTGAGGGAAGCCCCATTTTGCAGATGAGGAAATGGAATTATAGAGACAGTATTGGAGAACGGAGAGGCATAGGCTCTGGAATCAGTCCTACTGTGTTTTGGACCCTGACTCGCCGAAAGTTCTTCCAGCCTGGGCTAATACATGTGCCAAGTGGGGCCTGCTGCCTAATTGGCTCATTGTGCGCATACATGAGCTTGTGTGCACAGAGCCCTGCGTAGACCTGGATCCTGGTTAGCATTCACGATGACCGTTCTTGAGGTGGAGGGATTGTCCAGGCCAGCCACCTGGCAGGGCACAGCCCAGATGTGACCACGTGCTGGGAGGGAGGCAAGACTCCACCCTGTCCAGAAAAGCCCCTCTTCCAGGACGCCCTCTCTCTCCACCCCAGGACTCCAGGCGGCCGCCTGGGGCCTGCCCCCAGACAGCGGCTGTCAGCTCTTGTCACCACCTGACACTATGGCTCTAGCCCCCTTCTCCCGAAGAACTAGGCCCTTCCCTTTCCTGCTCCCTGGGCTGGCCGGGCCCTGTTCTCCACAGACCCCGAGCTGCCCCTGCTCTCATGCTTCGGAGGGCTGAGTAGTTGAGGCTGTTGGAACAGGAGTGATGGTGTCCAGCATCTCCCAGAGAGTTTCTTTTCCATTCCCATGGAGGTGGGGGGTTGGAAGGCCGAGCTCTGGACTCTCCCTGGCTGTGCCCCTGGCCAGAGGACCAAGTACGGGGAGCCAGCTTCTGAAACTTCAAACACCAATGTTGGCCCAGTCTCTGTGGGGAGGATCCCAGAGGTAAAGCCCAAACAGAACTTGGCATGTCCTCGCCCTGCCCCTGTGTGACGGGCTCTCCTACACTCCTCCTTCAGAACAAGCCGAGCAGCGAGTCGGCTGTGAGCAGCACCGTCAACCCCATCGTCATTCATAAGCGCAGCAAGGTCAAGACAGAGGCCGAGGGCTTGCGGCCAGCCTCCCCATTGACCCTGACGCAGGTAACCTGCTGGCTGTCCTGGCCACCCTCCAGCTGGATCAGCGGACCTGGGACCTCAGCCCTGGTGGCAAATGGATGAATGGACAGCTGCCTGCATGGATGAGTGAACCAGAGTGGGCGGGTACAGCGTGAGCTCAGGGAGGACCAGAGCTGTGTCCCCAGCACCCCGCATATCACATGCTCATCAAACACGGGTCACGTGAAAGAATGGATGGATGAATGGATTGGATGGATGGATGGATGGATGGATTGGATGGGTGAGTGGATGGAAGGATGGACGGATGGATGAATGGATGGATGGATGGATGGATTGGATGGGTGAGTGGGTAGATGGATGGATGGATGGATTCGATGGGTGAGTGGGTGGATGGATGGATGGATGGATGTGTGGATGGATGGATGGATGTCTGGGGCTGCAGCCATCTCCACCCAGCACCTCACATAAGCCCCAGTCACACTCGCTTGCTTGTGGCCCCTGAATGGTTATGGCCCCTGTCCCGTTGCTCCCTCTTCCTGGAATTCCACCCCCCACCCCATCGCCCTCACTGCCACTGCACCCTTTCCTGATCCTCCTGGGCTCCTGCTCGGAGCCCACCCTAGTGCCTACACTGCACTGTAAGCTTTGGAGAGGGTGGCCTTTGGGAGAAGTTCTCCACATCACCAGGGTTTGCACAGGGACTGGTGCCAAGTCGCTATGAAATTATATTTTCTTTTTTTTTTTAAGATTTTATGTATTTATCTGAGAGAGAGAACGCACGTGCATCCGGTGGGGGGGGGGGGCGGATAGTGAGGGAGAGGGAGAGAATCTCAAGCAGACCCCATGCAGAGCACAGAGGCTGATGCGGATCTCGATATCATGACCCAGAGATCATGACCTGATCGACTGAGCCACCCCGGTGCCCCGAAATAATATTTTCTAATGACTCAATGCACATTTGAGGGAGTGAGTGGCGTGGTGAGGAGGGAAGGAAGGGAAGATGATTCTTGGCAGGAAGGTGAGGAATGGAGCAACCCAGAGCCTGGGACTGGTCTGTTGTGGGGCTGAAACCCCTGTGTAGGTCCCTTTGGAGATCTTGCCCCTTACTCAGACATTCTGAGACAGCAGAGAGAGACAGGCCCTGTTCTTGGAGCAAAGGCCTGTCATGGGAAGGGCTTAGTGTAAGTGCTGAACCCACCGGTGAGCCTCCCTCCCCCCAGGCCTCTTACGGTGGCATGATCTCCATCTGTTACTCCAGAATCACCAGCTTTGACACCAAGGATGCAGGGGACCTCCTGTCCCCGTCTCCCCAACATCTGCCAGACCATCCTTTATCAAAACTGTAAACCATCGGGCATGCTCTGGGCACTTAATTTTTATGAAATATTGGGTCCTGTTACTGTCAGGCAAACAGAGGAGTTGGTGACAAATTTTTCTCCCCTTGCTGATGCCAAAGCATCTCGGCATGATGCATGGTTTCCATGAGGTTGGCCATCATCGGGGGCCGTTGAAATTGACGAGGACGGCACATATCCAGGGGAGATAAACGTGCTGTAGTGGCGAGGACAAGCGCTGAGCCCCCGGGCACCCCTGCCTTACCCCTCTAACTCAGAAAGGCAGCACAAAGCCCTCCTTCCTGCCCGGCCTGGCTCCTCAAACGTGTCCGTGGAAGGAAAGCCGTTTATCACGAGAGGTTGTCACCGTGTCGCTCAGTGTCCTGATTCAGTGACCTGGCTCATTTGCAAGGTGGATGCTTCCCCTTGGCAGGCAGTGCAGCATAATGAATCTCCACTCTGCTTAAGGCCTCTAAACCGTGGGCAAGGATGATGCCCAGCTCCATCTGGAGGCCTGAGCATACCTGTGGCCCCTGTGCCATCTTGCGCTCACATGTCCATCTGGCAGCTCGTTCGAGAGTCTTCTTGGGAAAGGGCAGGACATGCGGCTTATGAAATAAGAAGTCTGTTTGCAGTTTTTCTGACCGTGCAGAGCAGGTGTAGGAGGCCACGACCCCACAGACCTCCCATAGCTAAAGGTCCTGGGCAGGGGTGCTCCTGCACCTTCCTTGTTGGACCCCATGCCTGCCCATGAACTTAGGAAACCACATGTCATCGTTTGCCTTTTCAAGGCAAGGGCATTAATTGAAAAGCACTCTGAGAAGCAACCAGAAGCTCCTCTGAGAGGAGCCCTTTGCAGTTCCAGTGGACAGTCGGTCAGGGGCCTGAGTCTGCGGCCAGCCGGAGGAGCCGGGAGGCCAATTTCCCCACACCCAGAAATGGACTCAGCAGTAGTAATGAGGTTAATGGGCGAGCGGCAGCCTCCGCTTCGTGGTCTCTGGAGCAGGTGGGGGCTGGGGCTCCTGACTGTGGGGGAGGTTGTCCCCCTTAGTCTGAGCTGTAAATGTTTTCCCCGGGGCCTCTTCTGAAAGGCAGACTATTCCTGCTGTTTGGTAGATAGTGTGAAATGGAAAGCAACTAACATCTGCCTCTGCCTGGCTTTGCTCTGAGCTGCCTATGAGCCAGCGGAACACTGGGGAGTCCTTGACATCCTGTAGAGGTCCTCACTGGGCCTTCGTCCCAGCCTGGCACATCTGTGCCTCCCTTTCTCCCCGCCACTCGCAGCCCGCCCCCTGTGTCCCCTGCCAAGAGGCCGCCCCTGACCAGCTCCGCGTCAGCATCAGCTAGGGTGGGGCTCCCTGTGGGACAGATGCCCAGTCTCTGGCTCTTCTGACAGTGATAGGCTTTGTGCTCTCTGAAAGGAATTCCAGGCACCTGTGATCGGGGGAAGGCCTATCTTGGGGGCCTTCCCTCTGCCGCCTTGAACGGGGCACATGTGGGCCCCATCGTGATGGGGCGACTAGAGTGCAGATCTAGGCTGTCACGAAGTCACTATGTGCTCTGCGGAGAGCAAGGTGGCCTCTCCCTGAACCCATTTTCCTAGCTGTGGTGCATGAATACAAACGCCCACACATCTTAGGGCTGTCACGGGGAAGAGGAGCGGTGGGGGGAATTTGCAGCAGTACGTTCACTCTACCCTGAGTCTGACCCGGGGCGTGCTGTGTGTCCCTGGGAGGAGGGGACCAGGTGAGAGTCAGTTGTCTGAAGGCCGGGCCAGATGCATGTTGGCTGTTCTCTTGCCTCCACGCAGGACCTGACCTCGTACACACTGGAAATAAAAATGCCCCCACCCTGATCCCCTGGGGCCCACCCCGGCTTCCCCCCGAAGGAAGCCAAACCAAAGAAGCAAAAGTCCCTGCCCTTTTTCCTCCTGTTCTTCTTGCCAAGTCAGTTGACCCAGGATGTGATGGGACACTTTGGTGATGAGAAGCCAGCGGGAGAGAGGAAGGAGGGAGGCAGCTGAGGAAAGCGGCTGAGTGCATACATGTGCATATGCGTGTGCGTGTGTACGTGTCCTTACGTGTGTGCACATGTGCATGCATGCATGCGTGTGGCCCTCGGCACAGACTGCCTGGGGCCAATAGTGACCTTTGGTCGGGGGCAGGTGGCTGAAGGTGGCTCACCGTGGGTGTGCTCTGCTTCCCCCCCCCCCCCCCAGGAGCAGCTGGCTGAGCTCAAGGAAGACCTGGACAGGGATGACTGTAAGCAGGAGGCCGAGGTGATCATCTACGAGACCAACTGCCACTGGGAAGACTGCACCAAGGAGTACGACACGCAGGAACAGCTAGTGCATGTAAGCCTCCGAGCCCTAGCTGCCTGCCCCAGCGGGCAGAGCTTCCAGTCCCTCTGCTGGAGAGAAGGGCCTGGATGAGGTGGCTCCCGGAGGTGCCTGGGCCACAGCCTCTGCAAGTGGGAGGCGTACGCCTGCTTCTAAAAGGGCCCTTACAAATGCATACATCCTAAGAGATTAACACAAAAATAAGTAAATGGGAAAATTCAGGAGAAAGGAACAATAAGATGAAGCCAGGAGTAGAATGTATTTTAAAAACGAAGTGCTCTGGACTATAAGTCACATAAATATCCTTTTTTTGAGCTTCCTAGCAGCCAGAGCAAAGAGGGAAATAAGACCAGTTAAACCAGCCAGCATCTGTAAAATCATAACAAGCCTGACCCTGAAACCCTGAAGAAATTCCTCCTATGGAGGGAGGAATTAGTAGTTTCCTCTGGGAGACCATTCCCAGAGACCCAGTACACACAAGGGCCGACGGGGTGTTGGTACCGTATCAGGAGGGGGCTGCTTAAATGTGCCTGGATGCTGACAGGCCATGGGACCTGGGTGCGCCTTTCATATCATGTCCCTTGGTCTTCACTCTGAAGTCTTCTATAGCAGCATTCACGTGACGGCAGTGAGGGGGTAACCCCAGTGGGAAGAGCAGAGGCTTCAAAGCTGGCTACATCACAGCTAGCCAAGTGGTTCCGAACAAGTCACTTAACCCCCGCGAGCCTCAGTTCTTTTTTTCTTCTGTAATGGCAGGTGAAGCCTACCTCGCGAGGGAGGGGGCCGGCCAGAGAGTGGAGATGCAGACACGAGAGGTGTGCTGGGTGATGAGCGAGCCGGGCCGCCAAGAGCAGGGAGGGAACTCCTCCAGTAAAAGGCATCAGGGGCAGGAGGCTTTAGCTGCAGGCTTCTGCCTTTGCCCAGGACTGTCCCTGCAGGCGCAGGGGAGTGCCGCTGCCTGGCCCCAGAATGAGAAGGCCCCTATGAGAAGAGAGCCAGGCCCTCGGCCCAGCTGTGTCTTTCTCTCTGCTCCCTGGGAAGATGGATGGTGGCAGGCACACAGGCGAGCCGGAGCCCCCAGTCGATTATTAACAATTTGTTGCTAAGTAAACCAATAAGAAAAAAATGAAAGGCATTGTCAGGAAGCATTTTTATCATTTGAAAGGCTTTAAAAATGGAAAGTGAGGCTAATACGATAAGATTTCCCTGGAAGTTCAAAGCGCTGTAGATTTTACTCGCTCCAACACTGACATTTGTATGCATGACAGCTGGGCCTGTTTCTCAGGGCGTGTGGGCCTGGTGGCTTGCTGTCTCTCTGGGTCGGGCTCTCCGACAGCCCCGCAGCTTGCAAAGATCGACAGCAGCACCGTCCAGTAGAAAGACACCTCCAGCCACAAGGGCCCACCACGCATGTAACTTGACATTAACCTGGGAACATGTTTTAAAAAGAGTAAAAGGAAACAGGTGAAATTCACTTGAAAAATAGATTTTCTGTCACCCAATATATCTGAAAGGTGATCGTTTTGATGTGTAATCAATATAAAGCAGAATTATTGGGATATTTGACATCCTTTTTTTTTGTCCATCTTGGAAACAGCCCATCCCAGTTGGGACCAGCCACATTTCAAGGGCTCAAATCCACAAGGGGCGAATGGTTACCGCTTTGGAGGTGATGGTGGGTGGGAGGTGGTGAAAGCGGGAAGACGAGCGGAGAACAGAGAGAAGAGAGGCGGTGGGGCTGGAGAGAATAGGCAGCCAAGACCTGAGTGTCCCACCCTCCCGTCCCCGTTGGGGGAAGCAAGCCCAGCCTGATCCGCACACAGACAGGACACGACCTTGAACCGAGAGGGAGATGGAAGGGGAAGGATGGGACCTTGATGGGGCACAGGGAGGCTCCCCGGTGACCTTTAGAGAGAAGCCCTAGAGGGAGAGGAAATACCCAAGGTCCAGTATACTTTTTCAGTCCACTGTGTGAGTGACTAACACCACCTGTTTTCACTCCCCCCAGATAGATAAGCAACCTCAAAGCCTAAGGACATAAAAGTCTGGAGGCCCCACACATATCCACACATCCTAAGCTCGGAGCTGGTAATACCCCTGCTCCAGTGAGTACTGCAGCCTTCAGTGAAATAATCAAAGCAAGTGACTAAAATCCAAAGGGTCTACCCAGGGCAGCTTGCTCTGTTCCCTTTGACAGAAAGGGAACTTTGGCCCATTGCTCCATATCAAGGGAGAAACTACTCAAGGTGACACACATGTGATGAGCCCGAGGCAGAAGCTGGAACATATGGGGGCAGAGACTGGGGAAAAGAGGAAAGTCAGTGTCCCATTCCCAGGCCGGGGCAGTGCTGCCTGGGATGCGCCTGAGGACCCCTCCTCCATGAAAGGCTTCTTGTCCTTGCCCTTCCCAGCTTCGCCTGAAGTGGCCCCGCTGGCCCTGGGATGCAGGGCTCCCCGGGCCATGCCTCGAGATCAGTCGTGCTGTCTTTGGCTGACCTGCTTTACCTTCCTGGGCCGTCGTGTACCGGGAGGCAGCCTCAAACAGTGCCCAGAGCCCAGCATCAAGGTCAGAAACGAGCCCTGCCTACCCTTGCTGCCTGGGCCCTGCCCAGGCCACCTATCGATCTGGGCCTCCGTGAAAAGGGGCGGAGCCATCACCTCACAGGCTGCTGTCAAAAGTAGAGATGAGGATGCCTTTATGTTTCCATTATGATAAAAAGTGTTATTCAGGAATTCCTGGGGCAATAGGGGCAAGCTTGGGAGAAGCTTCCCATGCGCCAACCATGTGCATGTCAGCCTCGCTACAGTTCATTAGTGCCTACTCTTTGCCGCCCAGGAGCATCATCATCCCGACCAGAGCCTGGAGCCCAGCCTGGGGTGAGCGGGATGCCCTTGCCCATCACGGATGGTCACTTTGATCACTGACTAATTGGGGAATGCCGCTGAGACGAGTAGCACAGAGTAGATCTGCAGTTAGTGGCCGCTAATGAGAGCTGATGAGGAGGTGTGGCCTGGCTCACAGGCGGTGGTCTTGTCGGGAGGGCGGGGGGCGGGGTTCTGCACGTCGGAGGAGGCGTCCGCAGGGCCGGGTGGCCGGGCTCACGGCCTGTCCGTGCGCTTCTTCCCGGCAGCACATCAACAATGAGCACATCCATGGGGAGAAGAAGGAGTTTGTGTGCCGTTGGCAGGCCTGCACGCGCGAGCAGAAGCCCTTCAAGGCGCAGTACATGCTGGTGGTGCACATGCGTCGGCACACGGGCGAGAAGCCCCACAAGTGCACGGTGAGTGGACCTTCCGGCGCCCCCCTCACCCCCCGGGTTGTCCGGAGCTTCCGGCGCGGCCCTTTCCCCCTCCCCGCGTCTCCGGAGCACAGCCGCGCCCGTGGCTGATGTGGGCTGTGCTGGGCATGGCTGGCGACGGGGAAACGTGGGTCGAACAGGCCACAGCAGCATTCCGGGGACCCACCTCCGAAACGAGTTGTCGTCTGTGCTCCTGCCCTGGGCCTTCTGTCCGCGGGGGGTTCTTGAGGACCCCATCTGTCTGCTCCCCAGAACTCTGATGGACTCGGGGGGTGCGTGCATCTTGGTAACTGCAGTGGGGATGTGCTGGTGGCTCTGTAGTTTTGTCTGTGTGTGGCCATGAGCCCCACGGTACGGCTATCCGCCTGCAGTTCGCTGGGCTGGCGGACCGCAGGTGCCAGCTCCCAGTAGCACCCCCTAGTCTGCCCCGCCTCCCCGCCTCCCCGCGCCCCCCCCCCCCCCCCCCGAAAAGCTTCGCTGACCAGTCAGAGCTGGAGCAACAGCCCTTTGGTTGAATTTATTTATTTTTTGTATTTCTTTTTTAATTTTTATTTTAAGATTTTATTTCAAAGAGGGAGAAGCCGACTCTCTGCAGAGCAGGGAGCCCGATTCGGGGCTCCATCCCAGGACCCCTGGCATCATGACCTGAGCAGAAGGCAGACGCCTAACCGACTGAGCCACCCAGGCATCCTGAATTTCTTTTTTTAACATAGACACAAAAATAAGACCTTTTAGACAGTTTCCCTTGAGATGTCAACAGAATTTGTGGCTGTAATTGGCAAGACCTTTTTTTAACACACAACTGCTCCCTCTTTAAAAGGGCCACTGCTGGACCCGTGATGCACTGATGTGGTTGCAGCTAAAGCCTCCGG
Source organism: Mirounga leonina (assembly GCF_011800145.1). NCBI lineage: Eukaryota > Metazoa > Chordata > Mammalia > Carnivora > Phocidae > Mirounga > Mirounga leonina. The sequence goes on from NW_023270377.1 coordinate 101,387,451, forward strand.
GAACTCTCCGTGAATTACCTTATTTTATAATTCCGAGACAGACATTTTGTTCTCATTTTAATATCTCTGAAATCATGCTGTCTTAAAATTGGTGTGAACGGGATTCAACGAAATATGCTACCTTTGTTGGCGGGTTTTTTTTTTAACTGAGATAAAATTCACATGCTATAAAGTTCACCGTTTAAAAAATGTACAAGTCAGTGATTTTCAGTATGTTCACTAAGTTGTGCAACCATCACCAATAGCTAATTTCAGAACATTGTCATCACCCCCAAAAGAAACCCTAGACCTGTTTGCAATCACTCCCTGTCCTCTTCCCCCCTACTCCCTAACAACCACTAATCTGCTTCCCTGTCTCTATGAATTGCCCTGTTTCAGACAATTCGTTAAAACAGAATCACGTGATGGACAGCGTTTGTGTCTGGCTTTGTTCACTCAGCATGTTTTCAAGGTTCATCCATGTCATAGCATGTATCAATACCTCGTTTCTGCTTGTGGCTAAGCAACAGTCCGTTGTATGGATAGATCTTAACTATTTTTATCCATTTACCCAGTTGATGGATATTTGCATTGCTTTCACTTTTTGGCTATTATGAAAAATGCTGCTCTGGACATTAGTGTACAAGTTTTCAATTCTCTTGTGTTTGTACTTAGAGTAGAATTGCTGGGTCCTATGGTAACTCTGTGTTCAACTTTTTGAGGACCAGCCAGACTGCTTTCCAAAAAGTCTGCACCATTTTGCATTCCCATCAGCAATATGTGGAGGGATTTCTCCACGTCCTTGCTAACACTTGCTAACTTGTGTTTTGATGACAGTCATCTTAGGGGATGTGAAGTCACATCTCATTGTGGTTTTGATTAGCAATTCCCTAATGACTGATGATGTTGAGCATCTTTTCATGAGCTTAGTGATCATTTGTATACTATCTTTGGAGAAAGGTCTACTCAAATATTTTGCCCATTTTTTAAATTGAGTTACTTGTCTCTACTCTCGGGTTGTAGTAATTCTAAACCCTTATCAGATGTATGACTTCCCAGTAGTTTCTCCCATTCTGTGGGTTTCTTTTCATTTTCTTGATTGTTTCCTTTGAAGCAGCAAAGTTTTTAATTTTGGTGAAGTCCAACTTTTTAACTGCTGGTGCTTTTGGTATCATATCTAAGAAACCATTGCCTAATCCAAGGTCACAAAAATTTACCCCTATGTTTTCTTCTGTGAGTTTTATAGTTTATAAATATATAGTCTTTTTACATACACACACACACACACACACACATGGTTTTATAGGGTAGCTCTACCATTTAGGTCTTGAATCCATTTTGAGTCCATTGGGTATATGGTGTGAGGTAGGGGTCCAGCTTCATTCTTTTTGCACGTTGCTGTCCTAGTTGTCCTGATGCAGTTGTTGAAGAGACTGTTCTTTCCCCATAAAATGGCCTTAACACCCTTGTTGAAAATCACCTGACCCTAATATATGAGTTTATTTAGTCCATTGATCTCTATGTCTGTCCTTATGGTAGCACCACACACAGTCTTGATTACTGTAGTTTTATAGTAAATTTTGAAATTGGGAATTGTCAGTTCTTCAAATTTGTCCTCCTTTTGCAAGACTATTTTGGCTCTTCTGGGTCCTTTGCAGCAAGTTATTTTTGTAACACTCTTGAGTTATAGCAAACCATAGCCCTGTGGTATGAGCTGTGAGTCGTAGAAACAGATCAATGTACCAAATATACTCAGTCAGACTGGTCAGGAAAAAAGGGGAGGATGCAAACAGTGTACCAGTTTCTACTGGGGTTTGTGTGTCATTCTGAGGGCAATTTTCATAGGAACATTAGATGCTATTACAGTATCTTGGGTATATGTTCAGATCTTCCTAGAGTGATCCATCCTTCCTTCCTTTCTCCCTCCTTTTCTGCCACTCTTTCTTGCTCCCTCCTTCCTTCCTTTCCAAAAATGCTTCTTGAGTGCCAAAAAAAATTTTTTTTCATCAGATATTAAATACCGGGAACACAAAAATGAACAAGATCTAGAAGGTACCTGTTCTCTTGGAGCTTGTTTCCTATGGGAAGGCCAGATAACAAAATGATGAAGATTATAAAGTGTGGTAGGAAGTATAAAGCAAAAAGAGTAGTCTTATGATTAAGAAGATCAGAGAAATTCTCCTAGAGGAAATACCCTAAGACATTGAGAGGGAGTGAGCCAGGCCAGGATCCGGGTAGGGTTCTAGCCAGAGGGGACTGTGTGTGCCAAGGCTCCATACCAGGAAGAACTTAGTGGGGCCATGGAACTGAAAGGGGACCAGCATGGCCAGAGCGAGGGTGAGTCCAGCTCACTCAAGGATTTGGAGAACACTGGATTTGATTTGATTTGATTTGATTTAAGTAGGCTCCATGTCCAGCGTGGAGCCCAATGTGGGGCTTGAACTCACAACCCTGAGATCAAGACGTGACTGAGATCAAGAGTCGGACATTTAACTGACTGAGCCACCCAGATGCCCCTGGATTTTATTCTCAGCACGTTTTAACACACCCAAACATTCTAATCAGGGAGTGGCACTGGAAACAGTTAAAAGAGTATTTTCAAAAAGTCTTTAATGATATGGGAAGATTCTCACCATGTGCCATTGATTTTAACAAACAGAATATGTAACTAAATATGTGATATGTTCCCAGTTTGGGTTTTTAAACATTTGGGATGAACTACAAAGCCCCCAGAGACTTACGTGGATGTCGGCAGAGGCTGTTCCTGGGCAGCCAATGGTTTTCATTTCTCTTTTTGCACTTTTCCATCCTTTCCAAGTTTTCTAGAGTGGTCTTATGTCATTTTATAATCAGAAAGCAAGGTGGACATTATTGTTGAAACACACACTCCTGGGTGCACCTGCGGGGTGCAGCGGATGGGGGTTTTGGGGAGGAGGCAGCGGGCCAGCCCCTGAGGTCGGGTTCCCTGTGTTGGATCTGGGGCACCCTCACTGACCGAACCCACTTCTTCCCAGTTCGAGGGCTGCTCAAAGGCCTACTCTCGCCTGGAGAACCTGAAGACGCACCTGCGGTCCCACACTGGGGAGAAACCATACGTGTGCGAGCACGAGGGTTGCAACAAGGCCTTCTCCAATGCCTCAGACCGCGCCAAGCATCAGAACCGCACCCACTCCAACGAGGTACCTGGCCAGGGTGTGCACAGCGTGTGCACATGGGGCCCCACTTACATGTGCGTAAATGCATCACCCCATGGCTTCTCGTAGGCCGTCAGGTACCTAGGTGCCTGATGTCCTTCGCCCCCTCCGCAGCCTACTATCTGAGCTCAGCACGCATCGGCAGGCCCCTGCCGCTCCACCCTGGGCAGCTGGCAACGACATGCTGTAACCACTACTGCTATCCGGCTGACTGTAGCTGTCAGCCCCCCAGTGATAGAGCACAGAGCAGCCTTTGTCTCCCTAGGTAGCCAGACCTCCTGGCAGGGCTGACAGAGCCCGGGGAAAGAAGTCTGCTGTACCTGCCTCCCAGTCCAGGTCCAGCCATTCAACTGCTTTTGCTCAGATAGACTCAGGAAGGAACATTTCTAAAAGCTTAGCTACATTTTGGATCCCAAGAGGATTTCCTTGTAGGAAATCAGAGGAATTCCCAAAGGAATCTAAGCCCGTTAGGGTCTCTAGAGACAAGAGCTAGCCTTGGAGGGGGGAATGTTTATGTACGTGTGTGGATGTTTCCGTGTATGTGGATGTATGTGTGTATGTATTTTTTTTTTCAGCTTGGTGGTTTCCTCTTTATTGATGTGCCTCCTACCTTCCCCCCACACACAAAATTTCAGTCCCTTCCATCTACGCCCAAAAAAAGAAGGTAGTAAAAGGAAGGGAATGTTGGCGTTCTGAGCCCCTTGGGCAGTTAGAAAGGGAACAGAAACCAAAATAATCGCTGGATGTGACAGAGATTGACAATCAAGAAGTCTAAAGCAGAGTGGGAAAGGTGGTAAGAGAAAGGGGAGAAAGGAGAGGTCCAAGAGGCCACCTCCCCCATGAGCCCTCCTGCTAAGAGGGGCTGGAGGAGAGCCTCAAACATTAGGAAGTGCAGGTCCTGAAGAAAGGAGGTGGTGGTTGAGCCGGGAGGAGGAGTAGGTCAAGGAAGGGGGTCCACCTCTCTTTTTGTAGAATGGGACCCCCCACCTCAGGGGGAGCAGCTTCACAGACCGTAGACACTTTCATCACTGGAGGCGAGGTATAGAAAGAAGTCCTCTACATGGTGTTCCTGGTATAGCTGACCCATGTGGCACTGGTGGGTGGAATGACATTGTTGACCAAGAAAAACAAGGCATCCTCAGCTCAGAGATGAATTCGCTTCCAGATCAAGAAGTAGAACAGACCAACTGTGAGATCAGAAGGCACCAGATATTTCTTTTTGTCCAGGTCTCCTATCCGAGCTTTGGGAGCCTTTTCTACCATCACTGGAACCCGGTCCGGGTATTTCTTTCCGATATTCTCGCCCTCAGAGCGGCATTTCTCAAATGGATGCTCCTCTTTATAGACGAACTTCATCCTCCTGGGAACCCGGCTGGACTGGGCTGGGCTGAGGGAATCCCGGGTGGGGAGCTGGGACGGGGCAGCGGCGGTGACAGCGCGTGGGCGGATTCAGTGGAACGATCCCGGGACTTGCGCCCAGTATGTGTGTATGTATTATGGGGTCTGTGTGGGTGCGTTATGCACTTGCTCACATGTACATATGTATATGCATGTGTGTGTATGGTGTGTGTGCGTGGACATGGTTATGTGTGAACGTGTGTGGAGGGGTACAGGGGAGCGTGTCTGCATGTAGATGTGGGGCATATGTGTGTGCGTGTGTGTATGTGTGTGTGTGTGAACTCAGGACTGAGGTTCAGAAACCCTGGGTTTTCGTCCCATTCCTGAGTGGCTTTGAACCAGTTTCTTTGCCTCTGTGAACCTGTTTTTCCTCATCAGAGAAATCAGGGTGTTACTGCTGTCTTGCGCGTATTACAAAGTAATACACTCCTACTGATATCAAAAATCCCAGTGCCCTGGTCCCTGGGGAGGTGGCATTGCAATCACACCAAGCTCTGGGTCCCCACCACCTCCACAGTCTCTGATCTATGTCCCCAGCTTGTGATGAGGGCTTCCTCAGCCATGTGCTTACCCACATGAAGAGATGGCAGATCAGACCAGTGGGGCTGAGCTCCTGCAGGCCCTGGGGCCGGCATGGCTCCTTCCAGGGTGCCCTGAAGTCCAACACCTTCTGACTATGCCAGCCAAAGGACGTGGCACGGCTTCGGGAGAATGGGGAGCGCCCCCACTCAGAGTCTCATAACACAGGCTTGCTTCTCTCCCCAGAAACCCTATATCTGCAAGATCCCAGGCTGCACCAAGCGATACACGGACCCCAGCTCTCTCCGGAAGCACGTGAAAACAGTACACGGCCCAGATGCTCATGTCACCAAGAAGCAGCGCAACGATGTGCACCTCCGCGCCCCCCTGCTCAAGGAGAACGGGGACAATGAGGCCAGTGCCGAGCCCGGCGGCCGGGGCTCTGAGGAGAGTGCCGAGGCCAGCCGCACCAGCCAGGCCGTGGAGGACTGCCTACACGTCAAAGCCATCAAGACCGAGAGCTCCGGGGTAAGCAGAGCTGGGCAGTGGAGGCCCCAGTGCATGCCTTCCACCCCCCCAGGAGATCAGGCCCAGCAGCACGAGGGCCCAGAGCCCTGACTGCAGCTGGGGGCTCTGCCTCGGGGTCCCCCCCGCCAAGCGCACGATGATGTCCTCCTCTCTCCAGCTTGACTTTCCTCCCTTCACGACCTTGGGCCTCTCATAGGACCTGTCTTGTGCCAGTTCCCATTCTGCTGGGCAGGGCCATGGGCCGCGGGGATGCCTGCCCCCACGCAGTCAGTCTGTGGGTGGTTCCTGGGGTCTGCCTTTCCAGCCAGCACCCAAGCGCTAGTGTTGGTCCCCTCCCCTCTGTCCTGTCTCTGCGTCCTTGCCCCTGTGGCCTCCACTCCTTTTGTTCTAACCACCTGTTCTTTGTCTCCGCCTCTTTTTCTCGACTGTACCTCCCCTAAGGATAGACGGTACTGAGGTGAGCAGAGAAGCCCGGCCGGGGTGTGGGCGGGCTGGCGCGCTGAGGGCGGGCTGGGGTGCTGGTCCAGGCCTGCTGCCTGGGTGCAGACTGACGTGTCAGTCCAGGCCCCTTGGGAGCCTGGTAAAGTGGGTTTGGATCAGTAGGCACCAGGCACTGCAGGTGGAACCCCTGGGACAGATACAGGCTGGTGGCAGGAGTCAAGCAGGCAGATACAGGAGCGAACCGTGGGGACCAAGCCTCCACGAGGGACAGGGCTGAGTGGAGGCGTGAGTTCAGGGCACAGAGGAGGGAAGGACCAGCCGACGGAGGGTCCTGAGTGCCAACATGAGAAATGCAGGTCATGCCACAGGCAGAAGGAAGCATTGGTGCTGAAAATTCCAGAAAAGTCTGGAATTTGGGGTCATGTGGCCTGGGAAGGAGCCCACAGGTGTTGTATCTGAAGTGAGCTCAGCTGCGCTCAGATCCCAGGTCCCAGTCGAGGCAGCCCAGGTTGTGTGGCGTCCTGCATTGTACACACGAGCCATGAACTCTCTGCCCCCCTCCGTATCGACCCAGAATGGGGGCTGGTTTGGGGTGGCCCTTCAGGCAAGGGCTTGCATCCAGCAGGTCCACCCTCACCTGGTCTTCCTGGCCTTTCTGACAACCTGCCTCTGGCCTGTTGAGAAGGCACCAGGTCAGCAGACCTCCACTGCGCCTTGCTTCATCACATGGCACGTCCGTGTTGTTTGGGAACGTTGAGCCGCCCTCTTTGATGTCAACTTGATGCAGCCATGGCTGCTTCTGTGGGGCACAGACTCCAAGTGTCCCCGCACGCTGAAAGGGAGCTCTGGCCCAGACGCTGGCTGGGGGAACTGAGCAGCAGGAAGCAGGGTAATGTGGGGCTGTCCGTTCCCCGGGCGCCTTCTGCCTACCGGAGGCTTTCCATCTAGTCACTGGCCCTGTCCCAGAGGCAGCTCAGGTGCATCTTCTAGTTGGGGAAGCTGAGATTCAGAGAAGTGAGGTGGCTGGGCCACCTGCTGCAGATAGTGATGCTCAGAAGCTCCTCTGCATGGCAGCCTCCTTCCCGGGTGTGCAAGGGCACGGTGCGTGTGCGGGCAGGGGCACAGGGCCAGGGGGTTTCGCGCACCCTCTGACCCTGTGCCTTCTCACCACCCCCCCTGTAGCTGTGTCAGTCCAGCCCCGGGGCCCAGTCGTCCTGCAGCAGTGAGCCCTCTCCCCTGGGCAGTGCCCCCAACAATGACAGCGGCGTGGAGATGCCGGGGACAGGGCCCGGGAGCCTGGGAGACCTGACGGCTCTGGAGGACACGCCCCCGGGGGCCGATGCCTCAGCCCTGGCCGCTCCCTCTGCTGGTGGCCTGCAGCTGCGCAAACATATGACCGCCATGCACCGGTTCGAGCAGCTCAAGAAGGAGAAGCTCAAGTCACTCAAGGATTCCTGCTCTTGGGCCGGGCCGGCTCCACACACCCGGAACACCAAGCTGCCTCCCCTCCCGGGAAGTGGTGAGTGGAGACCCCGGGTGTGCAGGCAGGGGCGGGACGGGGCCCGGGGCAAGCACGCACTAGGTTCACCTCCATCGAGCGCCATGTGCCGTCTCACCGGTTGCCCACAGTAGGATAGATCTTACCAGCCCATTGCATAGATAAGGAAAATGAGGCTTAGAGAGGTGAAAGTGCCCCACTCGGCTCAGCGGCAGAGCTGAGTGAGACTCCGTCCAGGCCTAAGTGGCTCCAAGCTTTTTCAGCTACACCATGCTTCGGCTCTGGGCACTGTGGCAAAGGCCCTCGGGAGGAGAGCACTATAACCCCAGTCCCTGTGGTTAGAAGGCCGTGCCAGGAGATGCATGGACCGGGGAAGGAGCCGGGGAGCGAGGACGGAGCTCGGGCTGGAGCTGGGCAGAGGAGAGAGACAGCACGTCAGCTGGGGAAGAACAGGGAGGACTTTATGCACAAGACAGCCTCAGGATGTGCTGGCCAGGCTTTGAGCTGCACGGTGTCCTCAGGAGCGTTTCCTGAGTGCCGACTCTGGGCCGGGCAGTGAGCTGGGCCCACATCCCGTGTGGCGGACACCGAGATGCACCACCCAGGTCTCCCTCCAAGGGAGGCTTTGTTGCCCCAGCTGTTGCGGGAACTGCAGGCAAATGGCCTTCCACTCTCTGCCTCATACAGAAATCGCTTGGGTTGCAGACAGCTGCCTTACCCGAGGTCACCCCTTCCCGGGGTGGCCCCCATCTGGTGACTGATCACGGCAGGAGTGTAAGGCCATTCAAGGCCCAGAGCTTCCTGTGACATCAGCTGTCATGGGGTCTGCGTGGCCACACACTTCTCTCCCCGCCCCCCCCCCCATTCTGGGGCCTATGCTCCCTTCCATGGGTGTGCATCTCAGGGGGCTGCCTATAAACCCAGCCCCTGGGGAGCCAGCCAGGCCCAGATGGTGAAGGTGCCGGGAGGCGGTGGCCAGGGCCCTCCCGGGCTCCTCCTCCCTGGCTCTCAATAACCGCCTCCTGCGGAGAGGCACATTTTATCTACAGCTGGAGAAACGAAGGCTCCGACAGAATGAGAATTCAAGGCCGGCCAAGCAGTGGCAGCTAAGATCGGCATCAGGCCTCCTGACTCCCACTGGGCCATCATTTGTTCACTTGCTGTCCCCCGCTTCCCTCCTTTCATTTAGAAGTCACTGGTTGAGCGCCTGCTGTGTGCCGGGCCCGGTAGGGGGGTCCAGCGGCCGCAGGCTCAGCTCGGTCAAAGGCAGAGCAGCCGCGCCCTGTCCGCGGCCGCTGACCCTCTCCTTTCCCGCAGGCTCCATCCTGGAAAACCTCGGCGGCGGCGGCGGCGGCGGCGGGCCGGCGGGGCTGCTGCCCAACCCGCGGCTGTCCGAGCTGTCCGCGAGCGAGGTGACCATGCTGAGCCACCTGCAGGAGCGCCGCGACAGCTCCACCAGCACGGTCAGCTCCGCCTACACCGTGAGCCGCCGCTCCTCCGGCATCTCCCCCTACTTCTCCAGCCGCCGCTCCAGCGAGGCGTCGCCCCTGGGCGCCGGCCGCCCCCACAACGCCAGCTCGGCCGACTCCTACGACCCGATCTCCACCGACGCGTCGCGGCGCTCGAGCGAGGCCAGCCAGTGCAGCGGCGGCGGCGGCGCGGGGGCGCTCAGCCTCACGCCCGCGCAGCAGTACAGCCTGCGGGCCAAGTACGCCGCGGCCACCGGCGGGCCGCCCCCGACGCCGCTGCCCGGCCTGGAGCGCGCGAGCCTGCGGACCAGGCTGGCGCCGCCCGCCCCCTGCCCGCGCCCGCTGGGGCCGCGGCGGGGCAGCGACGGGCCGGCCCAT